>NC_067400.1:215202747-215455247 GCF_016432865.1 Antechinus flavipes | reverse complement strand
TATAGCAAAACTGAAGAAGGAAAATATTCTGATTTTGTGAAAAGAAAGGGATATAAATAGTTGGACACATCAGAAACAACTAACAAAAACAAAAAACTATGAACTAGTATGTTTGACTCCAATTTAAGTGTATATTATCAAGAATATGATTTATGAGCATTTAGAAAAGGAGGTAATGATCAATAATAATCTTCATAGTTTTCTCCAAAGCAAGTAACCTCATTTTTTGACAAGGTAAGTAGATTGGAGAATGCTACAGACATGGTGTGTCTCAATTTTAGCAAAATATTTGACAAAGCATTTGTTTTTGGGGATAATCTGAAGAGATATGATCCAGGTGGTACTATTGTTTAATAGATTCTCATTTTGTTGAATGAACAAGCCTTGACAGTCAGTGTTGACTTAGAAAGAGGTCTTTATATTGTCCTTTGATTCTGTTCTTTATTCTATGGCTGCTATTCAACATTTTAATCAATTACTTGTATCTAAGTACAAGTTTAATTTCAATTCAACAAACATTTAGTAAGCATCTATTACTTGAAAACAATAGTTTGCCATGTTGATGCTAGATGACAATACTCATGTAAGATTTGGAGTTATAAAGGGAAGTGAGCCAATGATCTGTCTTGACATCTCTAGGCATCATAGGTTGTTTTGCATGATCTATATTCAAAGACATGAAGGGCATTTTTTTTAGGTATATCTGATATTTGTCTACCATCTCTGCAATATCACCAGGCATACTATAAGAAAAATCTGCCAAGAGGGAAATAAACAAAAAAGTTTTTTCAAAACATAAGAATAGTGTATCCTTTGTCCCAGCTTCAGTGCTACTGGGAATTTTTAGAGACAAGTATCACATAATGAGAGCAATATCTGCAAATAGGCTGGGTTAGGGTTTTGTTTTTCTTTTCTTTTCTTTTTTAAAAGCATATTGGGCTTTTTGTCTATTGGGGCAGACTTAAAGGCCCAATTTAGTAATATTTTGACCTTGGAAACAAAGTTTTTATTTATATGAATGGTTTGTGATTATGTTTTATGTAGGGAGAAAAAAACTCTATTATAATGGATTGAAGCCATTGGGATTGCAGTCCTGTTTGAAAAGGTAACCATATCCTGTGTATACCCCATATCTGTCTTGTCCCCTTATACTACAAACAAAGGAATAAGAAAACATCAAAAGGACAGATTTAACAATGGAGGCTTCTGAGAAATAGGATTTGATTGGTCAGATGAAATCTTTAACAGAATTTTTTAAAAATGTGCTTAAGAAATTAGGGTCATTTGTAACAATGAAAAATAAAGGCAAGGGAAAGGGATGATAACAATAATTCCTAGTTTAAGTATCACATTAAGAGTTTTTAAAGGAATCTATGTTTTTAGTTTTTGGTAAGTGATGTGTTATCTCTTCACTTTTCTTGGTATTAATTTCTTAGTAACCATTTGCATTTTTTTTTTCCTTTTAATCCAAAGATAATGTACCATGGAAGAGAAAAAATTTTAAAAATTGAGACATATTCCTTCTTTGAACTGCCTCTTGAATTTCAAAAACTAAATATGTTTTACTTCATTTGATTTTCATGACAGCCCACTGAAGTAAGTATTATTATTCTTCTCATTTTCCAGATGAAGAAATTGAGACTCATGGAGCATAAATGATTTACCTAGGGTCACATAGCTATTAAGTATCTAAAACAGGATTCAAATTCTGACTTCCAGTCTATGCATGATATTTTTGCCTCCCTCTCTTTTGTCTCCCAAGAGGCAACATCAGTAACTGTTCACAATAACATGGATTTTTTGTTTCTATAATATTTTTATGAGAATGATCTATACTACCAATACTCTAGTATATTTCAATCCAAGTCACAAATTAAGAATTATGTTCTTATGGAGGTAATTTTGATAAGAATAAAATGAGATAGAAACAGACAGACATTCCAAGATTATTTCCTGGAACAAACAACATCATAATAATTATACAATTGGCTAAAAAATGTAAAGGATACAAGATCAAGCTTTGTTTATTGTTTTTGATAACATGCTAAAATGAAGTATAGTCTTGAAAATCATTTTCATGCAATTTTTTTCAAATATATATCAAATGATTATAGAAACAATAACTGCTCAGTAAGCAACTGAACATTGATACCAAGTGAAGTAAAATACATAACATTAGGACTAATCATCTACATGGAAAAATTTGAAATGATAGATAATTTTCTAAATTGAATAGATTCTGCATATGTACAATTAACTGGACCTAAAATAGAGAAGTAGGAAATCAGTTAGGATTGAATTTTGGAAGATTCACAGTAATTTCAATGATCTCAAGCTGCTCACAAGTATAAAAGTTTATTTCTTTTAACACCAGTGGATTTTTTTTTTTGAGTTCTATGGATGAAAATCATGGGACAATACAATTAAGGTAATATCATAATATGTTACAACAGTAAGATGCATGATAGATGTAATTATATAGTTTTTACTAGTTATGCCTTGTAAAATATTGTTAAAATGAAAAGTATTGTAAAAGGAAGGAAGTGTATGACTAGAAAAATTGTTGGACTAGACATAAAAAAACTGAGTTACAATAGATGGCCATTCTCATGATGTTGATATTGAATATTTCCTTCTATAGAGTATTTATGGAAAGACATAGACAATAATGACAAAGTATGAGAGGGCATTGATCAGTCATTTTCACAATTCTTGGCACATTGATGGGATAATAGTTTGGAAGACCTCTGATTTCTTTGGTATAGTGAATCCACATTAAAGAAACTCATTCTAGACTTATATGAACTGATGCTAAGTGAAATGAGCAGAACCAGAAGATCATTATATACTTCAACAACGATACTGTATGAGGATGTATTCTGATGGAAGTGGATTTCTTCAACAAAGAGAAGATCTAATTCAGTTCCAGTTGATCAATGATGGACAGAAACAGCTACACTCAAAGAAAGAACACTGGGAAATGAGTGTAACTTTTTTTTTCCCCAGGTTATTTTTACCTTCTGAATCCAATTCTTCCTGTGCAACAAGAGAACTGTTTGGTTCTGCACACATATATTGTATCTAGGATATACTATAACATATTTAACATGTATAAGACTGCTTGCCATCTAGGGAAGGGGGTGGAGGGAGGGAAGGGAAAAGTTGGAATAGAATTGAGTGCAAGGGATAATGTTGTAAAAAAAATTACCCATATATATGTTCTGTCAATAAAAAGTTACAATTAAAAAAAAAAGAAACTCATTCTATTAATGCAAATAAATAATTATTCTGTCACTAATCTTAAAATCAATTAGATGAAAACCAGTTTGGTATGGTTATAGCCTCCAAAGGATGAGTGGATGCTAAAGCTTAACTGACCTATCTGTTCCATTAAAAAAATTATTTTAAACGTTCCCCCCCACACCCCAGTATCAGAGTCTGCTTTTTATAGGAATTAATTTTTATCCTACAAATCATAAAATTAACTTCTACCCAAAGAAAGAAAGCCAAAAAGTTGATGTTGATTATTAAACCTTAAGATTTCATCTATTAAGGAAAGTTCATAGGCTTCCCCCTCTCCATTTTATATGTGTTAGAGAAATTAAATGATTAACAGCACTTAAAATGAATGTTCACAGAAAAAGAAAATGAATAAATATAGACAATGATACCAATTATTTCCCTTCCCTTCATTTTTATAATCTGGTAATTTTTGACACTTTTGAAGCAAAGTGTCATACATGGTACAGCACCCCTATCTAGCTCCTTACTATACAATTAATCCTTGAGAAAGGAACATTGTTTTCATACTGGCTTGATTTTTATTTATTCACTTCATTCCAGTTTCATGATTTATTTTACAGTTCGTTTTGCTTGAGGGAACTGCCTTACCATATGTTTTTAACTTTGTTATTTTTACAGATGATTTTTTTCTTTTATTTTTTATGAAACTAACACATACTATGCATTTTCATGTTCACCTCATTGTTTTTGGTGTCACATCATAAACCACAATTTATGTCATTCTCTGAGCAGAATCATTTAGGTTGACTTTCTAGATCTGCTTCTTGAATCATACACATGCATCCACATGGGAATGCTATGGAATGCTGAAACTGACAAAAGTTTAGTTTTTTAGTTATGCCTCCACCTTAATATTGCTTTCCAAACTTTTTCTAAGTGTTTCCAAATGGTCATAAACACACACACACACACACACACACGTATACATTGTGTAATTTTTTTTCTGTTTTAAAAAATTTGTTTCTTTGAAGATTGCATCTAACTTAGGATCATAATTGCCTCTGAGGGTTCATGTCCTTTGTAATATTTGTTTGAAAATGAAATATATGTTCACAAGTATTTTTTAGAGAAATGCTATGAGCAAAAGATGCAGTGGTGTGTTTTGCTTTTTTAAAATATGGAGCTACTTATATCCTAGTCATTAATAATATAAAAAGATTCTTGACAACAAAGACAAACAGCTCAAGAATTTGCTAATTGCTTGATAATATTACTAAAGCCTGTACTTAAAATATTTAAGTTTTGATTAGGTATATACTGAGATGGCTGCTGAGGATTAAAAGACAAGGAGTAAACTTATGATGCACTGAGAATATATTTTATCTCTTTAGCACTAAGTGCTAAACCACCACTTTGGTGGAAACCGCCAACTGAACTTAAAGTTTGAGTGAGTCATTAACTTCCTAGTATGAATACATTGTACACAGTTTTCCATTTATCCATATGATTTAGCAAGCACAGGATACAAATAATTCCATATTATTTTCCTTGTCTATCTCTACCTGCATAGGATGGCAAAAGTGTTTGTGAACACAGTAATTCCCAGCACTTCTAAAATTATGATAACATGTCATTTTGTTAGATTTCATGACAACTCCACATAACCTTTTCAGCCAAGTTTCCTTATCTGTAAAAATGAAGATGTTTGAACTTATGACTTCTAAGGTCCCTGTTAGCTCTCAAATTATGATCCTTAATTTTTTTTATCATTAAAATCTCACATAATGTATTTAATAATAGCAGGCATTTATACTGCACTTTAAGATTTACAAAGCACTTTATAACTATTATCATATTTGATTCTCATAACAACTATGAAAAATAGATGCTGTTATTATACTTGTGGAAACTGAAGCAACTTGACCAGAATCACATAACTAGTAAATATCTGAGGCTGAATTTCTTGACTTGAGGTCCAGGACACTATTTACTTCACCATCTAGCTACCTAGAAATGTATCAAAATAAAGTAAATTTAAAGTCTCTTAAAGTAAATTTAAAATTTTACTTTGGGAATTTGGCAACACATGACAAAACTGAGTCTCAGATAAGTCATGATAGACTATCCAGAGTTATAATTAGTAAGCATGATTCAAATCCAGGTCCTTTGCCTCTAGGTTCAAAACTCTATCCACTATTCTTCCTAACTTTCAAATGCTTTTATTAAATATAACATATGTATGTTTGTTAGTTGAGATAAGTAACATGGAAATTCTGGAAGTTATCAAGAATAAATAGATGTCTTACTACAAAGCTAAGATGTCCATTTTATTTGGAAAGTGGCAGGTATAAGTAATAGAGGAAGATGATTTTTGTTGCTGTTTACATTGTTCTTTTTTTTTGGATGCATCTCTTCACTGTGCATCATGCAAGACTTCTAATGTTTCACTACAATTGTGATATTTGATCCTGACTGAGAAATTATAGTCATTGATTTCATATACCATAATAATTTGGGCCATTTTCTAACCACTTGAACCATATTTTGTTTATAGCTTTTGGTAATTTAATATTGCTATGAGTATTTGTGTGTATATAGATTTTCTTTTCTTCTCATTAGACTTCTTGGAGTATGCACTGGAGTAGTAACTCTTCTTGTATAATTCCAAATTGCTTTTCAAAAATGTTATAATAATTTGCAGCTCCATTCTTCAGCATTAAATTAGTATTACAGCCTTTCCATAGCTCTTTAAACATTGCTGTTTTTTCTTTTTTCTCCCAATCCTTGTCCCAATTTGATGGGCCAGAGGTGAAAATTTAGAATTCTATGAATTTGCATATCTTTAATTATTAATTAAAGGTGTTCAGGGGTGGTCTATAACTTACATTTCTCCTTTTGAAAGCTATTTGTACATATTATTTGAGTATTTGTCTTTCAGTGACTGACTTAATGCAATATATTTGTGTCTACTCAGTAGATTTTGGATGTCAGAATTTTATTAGAGTTGCTTCATGTAGAACCTTTATGTCATTCTCCATCTTTTTTTTGATTCTAAGTGGAATTAGTTTTTCTGAAAAAGTTTTCAATTTAATTTAATCAAAATTACCTGTTTTTTTCTTTTAAGATATTTTTATTTTTCTTCATATTTCAAAAATTACATGGTGTTGAAGTTTTTAAGAATTTCATCTGAATTGTCATATCCTGCCCTATTTCAGGAACGTTCTTTCATAAGGAAGCGAAAGGAGTGGCATCCATCCTAGCTACATGCTACAATATCCTTGGACATCATTTTCATCTTAAGGCTTGGTAAATCTCATTCTGTTGATAGTTGAATGAACGACTTATAAGTGTCTCATTTAATTCCAGCACAAAATTTAAATGAACAGTGACTTGCTCTCTGTCATACTCATCCATTATATATTCTATGTAATTAAAAAAATCTGGAAAAACAAGACACCAAAAATCTCAACTCGAAGACAATACTAAAAAAAAAAAAAATTAAATGATTAATAAAATTGAAAGCAAAACACTAGTGAATTAATAAATGACATTAAGTTGTTTTATTTATTAAAATACCTAATAAAGTCACATTTTATTTTATTTTATTTCATTTTATTTATTAATTTTTTGCAATCCTATTTTTTAATAGCTTTTTATTTACAAGATATATGCATGGGTAATTTTTCAGCACTGACAATTGCAAAACGCTTTGAAAGTTCCAATTTTTCCCTTCCTTCCCCCACCCCCTCCCCAAGATGGCAGGTTGACCAATATATGTTAAACATGTTAAAATATAGGTTAAATACAATATATGTACACATATCCATAGTTATTTTTCTATACAAAAAGAATCAGACTTTGAAATAGTGAACAATTAACCTGTGAAGAAAATCAAAAATGCAGGTGGACAAAATTAAATAGAGGGATTGGGAACTTTATGTAGTAGTTCATTGTCATCTCCCAGAGTTCTTTCACTGGATGTAACTGGTTCAATTCATTACTGCTCTATTGGAACTGATTTGGTTCATCTCATTGTTGAAAAGGGCCACCCTATCAGAATTGATCACCATAGGGCCTTGTTGTTGAGGTATATAATGATCTCCTGGTCCTGCTCATTTCACTCAGTATCAGTCCATGTAGGTCTCTCCAGGCCTTTCTGAAATCATCCTTCTGGTCATTTCTTACAGAACAATACTATTCCATAATATTCATATACCCTAATTTATTCAGCCATTCTCCAACTGATGGGCATCCATTCAGTTTCCAGCTTCTAGCCACTATAAACAGGGCTGCCATAAACATTCTTGCACATACAGGTCCCTTTCCCTTCTTCTTTAAGATCTCTTTGGGGTATAAGCCCAGTAGAAACACTGCTGGATCAAAGAGTATGTACAGTTTGATAACTTTTTGAGCATAGTTCCAAATTGCTCTCCAGAATGGCTGGATGTGTTCACAATTCCACCAACAATGTATCAGTGTCCCAGTTTTCCCACATCCCCTCCAACATTCAGCATTATCTATTCCTGTCATTCTAGCCAATCTGAGAGGTATGTAGTGGTATCACAGAGGTGTCTTAGTTTGCATTTCTCTGATTAATAATGACTTGGAGCATCTTTTCATATAGCTAGAAATAGTTTCAACTTCTCCATCTGAGAATTGTCTGTTCACATCCTTTAACCATTTATCAATTGGAGAATGGCTTGATTTCTTATAAATTAGAGACAATTCTCTATTTATTTTGGACATGAGGCATTTATCAGAACCTTTGACTGTAAAAATGTTTCCCAGTTTATTGCTTCCCTTCTAATCTTGTCTACATTAGTTTTGTTTTGTACAAAAACTTATTGCCTAGGACATGAACCCATTTTGACCTTATCTTGGTGTACAGTGTTAAGTGTGGTTCAATGCCTGGTTTCTGCAATATTAATTTCCAATTTTCCCAGCAGTTTTTGTCAAACAGTCAGTTCTCATCCCAAAAGTTGGGGGTCTTTGGGTTTGTCATACACTAGATTATTAAAGTTATTGACCATTTTGTGCTTTGAACCTAACCTATTCCACTAATCAACTAGTCTATTGCTTTTTTTTTTTTAATAACTTTTTATTGACAGAACCCATGCCAGGGTAATTTTTTACAGCATTATCCCTTGCACTCACTTCTGTTCTGATTTTTCCCCTCCCTTCCTCCACCCCCTCCCCCAGATGGCCAGCAGTCCTATACATGTTAAATAGGTTACAGTATATCCTAGATACAATATATGTATGCAGAACCGAACAGTTCTCTTGTTGCACAGGGAGAATTGGATTCAGAAGGTATAAATAACCCGGGAAGAAAAACAGAAATGCAAACAGTTTACATTCATTTCCCAGTGTTCTTTCTCTGGGTGTAGCTGCTTCTGTCCATCCTTGATCAATTGAAACTGAGTTAGATCTCTTTGTCAAAGAAATCCACTTCCATCAGAATACATCCTCAAATAGTATCATTGGTGAGGTATATAATGATGTCCTGGTTCTGCTCATTTCATTTAGTATCAGTTCATGTAAGTCTCGCCAGTCCTCTCTGTATTCATCCTGCTGGTCATTCCTTACAGAACAATAATATTCCATAACGTTCATATACCACAATTTATTCAACGATTATTCAATTGATGGGCATCCATTCATTTCCAGCTTCTAGCCACTACAAACAGGGCTGCCACAAACATTTTGGCACATACAGGTCCCTTTCCCTTCTTTAGTATTTCTTTGGGGTATAATAAGCCCAGTAGAAACACTGCTAGATCAAAGGATATGCACAGCTTTATAATTTTTTGAACATAGTTCCAAATTGCTCTCCAGAATGGCTGGATGTGTTCACAATTCCGCCAACAACGTATCAGTGTCCCTGTTTTCCCATCCCCTCCAACATTCCGCATTATCTTTCCCTGTCATTCTAGCCAATCTGACAGGTGTGTAGTGGTATCTCAGAGTTGTCTTAATTTGCATTTCTCTGATTAATAATGATTTGGAGCATATTTTCATATGGCTAGAAATAGTTTCAATTTCTTCATCTGAGAATTGTCTGTTCATATCCTTTAATCCTTTATCAATTGGAGAATGGCTTAATTTTTTTGTTAATTAGAGTCAATTCTCTATATATTTTGGAAATGAGGCCTTTATCAGAACCTTTGACTGTAAAAATGTTTTCCCAGTTTATTGTTTCCATAAAGTCACATTTTAAAGGAAGATGAAAAATATTATCAATATGAAAAAAATGAAAAAGAATTCATAATAAAGCCACAAGAAATTGTTTGAAAACATTTTGCTCAATTGAAAAACATCAAAACTAAAAACTTAGATGAAATATATGGATATTCACAACAATGTAAAATAGCAAAATGAATAATAACTACTATTGCTTTATGTATGACTCTTTGTGTCTATTTGGGTTTTCTTGGCAAAGATATTGGAGTGGTTTGCTATTTCCATTTCTAGCTCATTTTCCAGTTGAAGAAACTGAGGCAAACAGGGTTAAGTGACTTGTCCAGGGGGGGAAAATGGTCAGATTTGTATTCAGGACATGAAGTTTTCCTGACATCAGGCTCAGCACTTTTTTCCACTTTCTCACCTAGCAACCCAAGCCTGTGCACAATATCAGCAATAATAGGCAATAATATAAATATAAGGTAATAAAATAATAATGTTCATAATATTGTTGTTTGTTCAGTCTTATCCAACTCATCATGATCCCATGGATTTTTTCAGTTTCCATTTCTTTCTGAAGTGTATCCCCATTTTATAGATGAGGAACTAAGACAAATAAAGTGACTTTCTCACAACTAATATGTGCCTGAAACCAGGGTTGAACTCAGATTTTCCCTACTCCAGTCTAGTGAATGTTCCACTGTGCCACCTAACTGCCCTATAAACCAATAGAAGAAAAAAGCACAAAAAGAGTTCAAGAAATGGAGGGAAAGTGTAGCAAAGGGGACATCTTGTTTTGTGGAGTTGCAACCAAGTATTGCAACAAAGGCAGAGTAGATCTTATAGAATTCACCTTTTCCTCTGTTTATAGCAGTTAAAATTTGCAGGAGATGATGATTTTTACGATCAATATCTTTCCTTTTTTACATTTCTCAGTATTTGTCATTGACATCTTATTTTAGGCTTTTGCCATAGATCATCTCATCTAATCTTTCTTTTAATTTGATATTATGATCTTTGTTCTAACTGATCAATATATATATTTCTTGTGTGTTAAGATAGAATCAATTCCATTTTGTTTATGCTGCTGTTTTATAAATCTAATGTCTAGCTTCTTTGTTGAAAGAAAATACTTACATAGGCAAGAGGATCCTGATTTGAATAAAAGCTTTTGACTTTTTTTGTTTCTCAAAGGAATGCCATGTTTTAATTATATTATAGGCTCATAGATTTTGAGCTATTAGAGACTTAAATGCCATGTATTTGAGACCCCACATTTTTCAAAAGAGGAGGTTGAAATTAAGTTCTTTGCCTTCAATCACAAAACTATTAAATGTCCAAAGCAGATTTTGAGCTCAGCTCTTCCTGATTCAAACTTCAGCACTCTTCCAACTACAGCATAATGCCTCTCAATATTTTGTGTCCTCTTCCCTTGTTCAAAATAATAACTGATTTGGAGTATCTTGTAAAAGTTCTCAGAAACTTTTTTTCTGCTTCTTCAACAGATATTAGTGCATGAGCTGCAGCTGTCTGCTTGTCATTTTCCTTATATTCATCTTAGCAAGATGACTAATATTCAAATGCAGTAATGTTTTCAAGTGGCCTTTGGGCAGACAATGAATCAAGCTCTGTCAACTCCTTTGATTGCCTTCCCCAAAAGAACCTGTGAGTCATCCTTTAATTGCAATTTCCATTTTATCCTGCTTTCATTTATTGAAAGATTAATGCCATTGATGAGGTTCTTTTCTTCCAATAGTTGATCAATTTCTTAATTATTGGATTATTTGGAAAACCTCACATGTTAGGGTTCCTCTAGTTAATGTTTCTCGATCATCTAAAAACTGACTCTTATTATAGCCCATTTTTAAACAACATTCAATGTAGTTCTAAGAATATTTATTGATTTGAATTTAAGATTTTTTTGTTTGTTTAGTTATAGTTTTGTTTTTAGTTTTTAGTTGTGCAATATTATTTTCAGTATTTCAATATTTTCAATGTTGCCTAGTAAAGAAATAGCAAAAAACATTTGAACTTGAATTTTTATTTTCCTGAAAGTAAAGGAAGTAAAACTAGAAAAATATGTTTAATTGACATCAAGGCTATTTTTAATGCAACATTTTCAAGATATTTGGCTTGTTATTGGAAACATCAAAGGTCTGGCACCTTATTGAGAAGAGTGATTTTAATACTGAACATGCAAAGAAAAATATTTTAACTAAATTAGTGTCAAATTTGAATATTTGCATGCTCAGCTTTTAGTGTAATCAGCTTGATTGACTGTCATATCTCATAATCAATAGTTAGGTATTCTGGGAAGTGTTCAGTTATAGTAAGTAGTCAAGAGGCAATATTACAAAGTTGATTAAACATCTAACTACTTAATGCATGCAGAGCAATCTACAAAGGGTTGAAGAAAGAGATGCAAAAACAAAGGTTTGGTTCACAGTGTAGTAGATAGATTATTTTTCCCTTTTATGAATGATAATGTGCAAATATCTTCATTATTCTATTTTATATAATTTAAGCTAAATGAGTAGAACTCCAAAATATCAGAAGTTTATTTTTCAAAATAAAATTTTTAAGTTTGAAAAGATCACCCAGACTCATGCATACACTTAATATTTTGATGCAATGAATTGAATATTTAAACTTTATAATTATTTTTGCATAGCATGAACTATAAGTATATAAACACAGATGTACTCCCATATAAATATACATAGAGCACATATTTATACATTCTATATTCATTCCCTAATAAGTTTTTATGATTATTTTCTGTTTAAGAAACTTTTCAAATGGGAAAGTTCACTTACAGTGAGATAAACAACAATAAATAATAACATCAAGTACTTACTAAAGTTTTTATATATAAGCAACATTTTTAATAGCTGAATCAATAATGATCATAGGATAGAAAACTGCATATTTTATAAAACTTAGGATATCTATAAACAATTTAGAAAATTAAGAACCATAGAAAAGATGTTAAAGCTCCTTAATTTGAGTAATACAAATGAAGGACAATTTTTTGGAATCACACACACACACACACACACACACATATATATACATATATATATATATATGCATATATGTGATAAAATTCAGTTTTGTCAGTATGGAGAAGAGACAGAAACACCAATTCATTATTGGTTAGATTGCAGAAAGTTGCAAAGGTTTTAGAGAGCAATATGGTAATATGTATTCATTTATTCATTCAAAAGCATTTAATAAGCAACTACTATATGCCAGGAACTATACTAGGCATTGGGGTTACAAAAACAAATTTATTATTAAGAATCTACCCATTTTTCTGACTATTTTTTGAAACTAATTTAATTTTTTAAATTACATTTAAGTTCCAAATTTTCTCCCAAACTTCCACCCTACACTAGCAAAAACCACCACTTCTCACATACATGTATGTATCTGTATGAATGTAAAACAATGCTATGCATATTTCTATTTATAAGTTCTTTCTCTGGAGGTAGATAGCATTTCCCTTCATAAATCCTTTGTAGTTGATTTGAATACTTATATTTATAATACCCTTCAGAGTTATTCTTCAAAAATATTGCTATTATTGTATGTGGCGTTCTCTTGATTCTGCTCATTTTATTCTTTATTATTTCATGCAAATCTTTCCATGTATTTTCTTAAAATCAACATGTTCATCATTTCTTATAGCAGGTAGTATCCCATTACAATCAGATATCACAACTTGTTCAGCCATTCTCCAATTAATGGACATCACTCGATTTCTACTTCTTTGCCACTACAAAGTAAGGGACTATAAATATTTTAGAAAGTATAGGTTCTTTTTCTTTTTCCCCGATCACTTTGGGAAATAGACCTATTAGTGATATTCTGGGTCAAAGAGTATGCACAATTTATAACCCTTTAAGCATAATTTCAAACTATTCTCCAAAATGGTTGTATCAGTTCAAAGCTCATCCTCTTCAACCTTTGTCATTTTTATTTTCTATAATTTTTCCCATGAGGCAATTGGGGTTAAGTGACTTGCCCAGGCTCACACAGCTAGGAAGTATTAATTGTCCTAGGCCAGATTTGAACTCAGGTCCTCCCGACTTTAGGGCTGATATTCTATCCACTGACCTACCTAGCTGTCCCTATCTTCTATCATTTTAGCCAATATGATAGATGTGAAATTATATCTCAAAGTGTTTTAATTGTATTTTTCTAATCAATAATTATTTAGAACATTTTTCATATGACTGTTTAATCTTGATTTCTTCATCCAAAAATTAAGTATTCCCATCTTTTGACTACTTATCAATTGGGGAATGACTCATATTCTTATAAATTTGACCAATTATTCTCTATATTTGAGATATGAGACCTTTATCTGAGTAACAATCAATAAATTCCTGTCCCTCCCCCCAATTTTATGCTTTTCTTTTAGTCTTGGCTATTTGTTTTATTTGTACAAAACTTTTTACTTTAATGTAAAGTATACATTTTATATCTTACAATGATCCTTATCTCTTTTTATTCATAAATTCTTCTCCTATCCATGAATCTGATGGGTAATATGTTCTAATTTATTTACTATATCCCCTTTATATCTATGTCATGTATCTAGTTTAATCTTCTCTTGGTAAATCGTATAAAATAAAATCGTAGAAAATAGAAAATACTAGTTTCTGCCAAATTGCTTTCCAGTTTTCCCAATAATTTTAATCGAATAGAAAATTCTTATTTTAAGTTTAAATCTTTACAATTGTCACATATAAGATTACTATAATAACTTACTACTGTTTATTTTTATTTATATTTCATTCCACTGATACATCTTTCTATTTTTTAGCAATTATCACATAGTTTTTGATAATTACTATCTTATAACACAGTACCAGTTGGTACTACTAACTTTCCCTTCTTTTCATTAAAAAAAATCGATTCTTTTGATATTCTTGACCTTTTGTTCTTCCAAATGAATTCTGCTGTATTTTCTAAATATTTTTGATGACTTAATTGGGATGTTTTTGAATAAGTAGATTAATTCAAGTAGATTTATAATTTTTATTAGATTGATTTTGTTCATCCATGAACAATTAATATTTTCCAATTATTTAAATCTAAATATTTAAATTAATTAATTATTTAAATCTAAATATTTAAATTAATTAATTATTTAAATATTAAACTTTATTTGTATAAAATTGTTTATAATTATGTTCATGAAATTCCTAAGTTTGTCTTGGCTAGTATACTCTCAGGTATTTATGCTGTCTATGGCTATGAAACCATATTTTTATAATGCCATTAAAGGGAGGGGAAGACTCATTTTATAAAAACTAAACTGCATAATTTGAAATAGCAAAACTGGAAATAAACTATGTGGCAAATATGAACTATATAAGAAAACATGTGAGGAATGATATGAAATGATACGGAATGAAATCAGAAGACATGCAGTGTGTACACACCAACTGCAGTAAACTTTGTTTAAAAAAAAAACTATGAAAAAAAGACAAATAAGTTAAAAAGGTGATAGAATTTTTAATAAGCCTGGAAGGGAACACAGAACAAAGGCATCCTACTTGCTTATTTGTTGTCCCTTAAATGAATCATTGGTCCCTTAAATGAATCATAGTTTATTAGAATAAACTAATTCTGAGAAAGTTTAAGTGTTCTATTCAAGGTAATACAAGCTAGTAAGTATCAGAAGTAGGATTTGAGTTCTGTTTCCTTATTCCATTCCCAGTACTCTATACATGACAACTGTTCTGCTTAGCTGCCAAAAATGTTGGCTTATATATCTTAATTTCTTTTACCTCATCTAAATTGCTATAAATCTATGATTTCACAATTTTTGATCAGCATTTTATTTAGATATTTATTCCATAATAAGTAATGGCAAATAACTTTGATTTTTGAATCAATAAATTGGAAAAAACAATTCAAAAGAAAAAATTATTTTATTAAATGCTATATTAGAAATAATAGTATATACTATACAGAAATTAATAGATTTTGTTTGTACTAGGTCTAATGGGGCAAGAATTTGAATGTTAATGAGCATCACTAAAATCAAAATGATCATCACTAAGTTTCTAGATGAAGGAAATGTTTCAGCATGAAGGAAGAAATAACAGTAAAATAAAAATAAATAGTGTTTACTATGCCAAAAATCTTTATAATTGTTATCTCATTTGATTCTCAAGACAATCTGTGGTGTAAGAACTATTATTATCCCCTATTTTACAATTGTGCAACAGAGGTAAAAAGAGTTAAAGTGATTTACACCGACTCACACAAGTAATGTGTTTCTGAAGTTGAAGATGAGCATGGGTTTTCCTGATACCAGTGCTCATTTCACAGTGCCTCCTATTACCGTGGCAGCAATTTAGTTTAAAATGAAAGCTTATTAATCTATACAATCTATCCTTAAACCCTATATATTTTCTTGAAGCAGAATATGTAGGTGTAGATAGAAATATTATATAGAATAGATGGAAACAGAAGAGAAAATACTTCTAGATTTCAAAAGATCTCAAAAAGATCACTTTCTTTCCTTGAACAAAAGTAGAAAAATCTCAGAAGGCTACTCTATCTACTACAGATATTACAATCCTTTCATTTACCTGAAGTTCACAATGTGTGTGTGTGTGTGTGTGTGTGTGTGTGTGTGTATGTGCGTGTGTGTGACTGATCATCAATTCTTTTCTCTATATTTTTACTCCTCCCCCTTATATCTTTTGCCACACATTTTCTTCTTTCTACCTATATAGCAGCAACTAACCTAATCAATTCCTTCATCAGCTTTTGCCTAGATTTTTGCAATTGGCTCATAATTTGTTTTCCTGCCAATTTATCCACTCTTTAATTTATTCTCCACATAATTGCCAAAATAATCTTCCTAAAGCACAAGTCTGACCATGTAACTCTTTTCCTCTAGAAACTTCAATGACTTCCTATTGTTTTGGGAACTAAAATAGAAACTTCTTAACTTAGTATTTAAAACTCTTCACAATGTAGCTACACTCTATTCATTTTTTTTTCTTCCTCTTTCCTCCCCTATCTTATCTTCTCTCCTCCCCTCCCCTCTTTTTTCATCCCCTGCTTTCCTTTTTCCTCTCTTTCCTTCCTCTCTCTTTATCTTCTGCCCCTTCCTTTCTTCTTTTCTTCTCTCTCTTTTTTTTATTTTTTTATTTTTTTATTTCTAGAGGGTTGTAACTCTGAAAAGATGTACTAAGCAGACAGCAGAGCACTTAAGGTTAATTACTTATTCAATGTGAGATAATGGTTCTATATACATACATACACTTAAATGATGTGGTGATGTTATTGCTCTCCTCAAGATTGGTGCTAGCTGAATGTGTTGTGATAAGGTAATGGGAGACAAGAATTGGAGGGCTGAGGGAGAGGGCCAGAGTCTCTCTGCCACAGCACGCTCAGGAAGGAAGGAGAGACTTCAGGCTCCAGACTCCATAGTCCAGGATCCATTTTTGATGAGTTACATGCCTCCTTCACTTCTCTTCCTAAAGACTTTGACTGATCCTGAGGCCCTCCGGAGAGCTAGTCTGGACAATATTGAGGAATTCTATATTCTAGCCCATATGCTTTCTAAGCTCCTCCCATTCCATTTCTTTTCTCAATACCTTTAAACAAGCTTTCTTGAATACCTGGAATATATTCCCTCTTCTTCGTAATCTCTTAGAATCTATATCTTCTTTTAAGGTTCACCTCAGATGCTACTTTCAGTTGGAAGCCTTTTATGATTTCCCTTGTAGACAATATCATTCTGTCCTAAGATTGCACACATACAATCACACACACATACACACACATACACACGTGTGTGTGTATATGTATATATTATTATTGCCCTGTGTAGGTGTTGCCTTCTTTGAAGTAGAGAGCAGTACCTAGTTCATAATTGGGCTTTAATAATTGCTTATGAAATTGAATTTAGCTGAATTGAATTGAAAAAACAATTTCCAAAAACTCATGTCCCCTTCCTCCCACCCCAATAAAACAAAATGCCAACAATACAAATGTATTGTTAAGTTTTCTTGGGATGAGCCTCTTATACTTATGTAGGTTGATCTTTAGTTGTTGTGCATAAAGTTCATCACTTGGGATATAATCAAAGCCCTAGAAGGACTGACCTTTTGCCTCTTGGATATAATATTCAAGAACTAAGGTCATGTCTACTCTATCATGAGACACCAGATAATGCTTGAGTAAAGGAAGGAAGGAAAGAAAGAGATACTATCCTATTTGTCCAATTTTATGTCCTGATTGCAATGAGTTCTTATTTCTTGAGTATTTATTTCCCATTGCCAGTATAATTAATTCAATTCAATGAGAACTTCTTACTATGTGCCATGCAATGTGCTAAGAAGAGCTAAAAATGCAAAGATGAAAGTAGAACATTTTCTGCCCTCAAAGAGTTTATATTCTGATTATTTGTCTAAGACAACACATGCTTCTGTTAAATTCTATTTTTGGAACATCCAAATGAAAAAAATAATTCATTTTGTTTGCTGTGAGAGGTAGAAGAAGCCATAAATATAAACTGTAATTTATCCAAGTAAATGCCTACTATTTGCAAAGCAAAATATAGCCCTTGAGATGACATAAAAGTAAATGATTAAACATCCCTTCTGATTCTTATAATCTACCAACGGAAGATGTGTTACACATTTTCAATATGATGTGATACTTGTAATACATGATAGAATATGATGATTGCCTGAGAAAGATATGAAGTCTAAGGGAGAAAAGATAATTTCTAACTAAGAGCTAAGAGGAAAGTTTATGAATATAATTCAAAATATGGTCAAAAGAATGAGTAGGAAACAGCATAGAAAAAGTCACAGAAATGAAGAAGATGCTGAAGTAACCCAGTAACCATTAAAATACCATAAGTTGAAAATTTAAAAATATAGGATAAGCCAAGGAACCAATTCTCCCCATGCATCTCAATACAGTCACATCTTTATTTCATAAAGGGTTAAGAAGAAATAAATAAATGATCCACTAGAATTAATGGTAGCTTGAAATTCTATGGCTCTTGTAATGGGCTTCAGTTAGTTTAATAACAGATAATGGAGATGGAGGATAAAGAAAGGTACTTGCTTGGATAGCTGCTAGAAAATATTGCAAAACATTCTGTAAATATATACCATCTTTTAATCATTTTCAAGTCCTGGAAATGATCCTCTCAAGGTCCTTTCCAATATATTCTCTGTATGACTGTTGTTTTGGCAAGGTTAAAAGCTAAGCCTATAGTGTCTGAATAAAGCTGAATGTTGAGATGTTTGGCTGCCAGTAAGTCACTGGCAAGCACCCATTTTTCATTTGTTTTCAGATTTGATGCTTGACTAATTCCCAAACTTGCTTCCATGCCAGAAAATTTGGATTGCACAAACCACAACTGGAATCCATTGTTGGGACAATGCTGAACTGACATATACTGATGATAAATTGTGTTTCATTAAATAATCACATTTAATTATTTGGAATATAAGTGTGGCTCTTTGTAATTCTACGTGTGAAATTATACATCTGAACTTCACTTGAAAGTTAAAAAAAAAGACTCAAGTTCTAAAATTTAAAATTCAAGTATATTTCTAAGCAGTTGATCACTTAAAATAATATATAAAATTATTAAAGGAAATGGTGGGTATATTTTGAAAAAAATAATTTGTGGAGAGAGCTGAATGGAGTGGATAGAGCAATGAAATTCAAATCAGGATGACTTGACCTCAAATCTACCTCCCTTGCCTGAGGCAAGTTTTAGTCAATTTCTCTCAGCCTCACCCTTTTTTAATGGACAATGGGGTAATAATTTATTTCACAAAATTATGATGAGATTCAAATCCAATAGCATATGGAAGCATTATATAAGTGGGAAGTTTTATTTTGCCAGTTATTGTATGCACAAACTTCATGAAAGGCAGTGTGAAGCAGACAGGTTCACAAAGCTAAGAGGTGTCGAAAGCTGGATTTGAACTCAGAAAGATGAGTCTTTCTGATTCCAATTCTGCTGGAGCACTCAGAATTAGAATCTAAATTCCAGTTTAGCCACTTTACACTTGTATGGCCTTGAGTAGATTCCTTAAATTCTTTGTGTCTCAATTTTTACTTCTATAAAATAAAGGTATTTGATTAAATTGTATCAAACTCATATAGAAACAGGAGCTACTTATCTGTTCAGGAGGATACGTAGAGGTAGCATTTTGACTTCGTTTTAAAATGTTGGTAATATCTCTATTTTGTTTTGTTCTATTTTTATTTATATTACTAAATATTTTCAGATTATATTTTAATCTGCTTCAGGTCCAGTTGGAAATGTGGTGTGACCACATGCTCCCATAGGTTGTATCTTAGATACATCTGAACAAGATGATCTAGAGGATGTATCCCAACTCTAAACCATGTTTCTATGATTGTATGGGACAGCCGGATGTTGCAGCAGAATTGGAATCAGAAAGACTCATCTTTCTGAGTTCAAATCCAGCTTTTGACACCTCTTAGCTTTGTGAACCTGTCTGCTTCAGTTTTTCATCTGTAAAATGAGCTGAAGAAGGAAATAGCAAACTAATATCTTTGCCAAAAAAAACTCAAATGGCACTATGAAGAATGAGACATGACTGCAATAACTGAATAAAAATAACAAAATGATTCAGTACTTGAAAGAGGAAAGATTTGTCCTAATTTGAAGAAATTTTCTTTGGTTTTCTACAATAATGGTGTCAAACTCAAAGCCCTATGTGACCAATAAAACTCCAACGTGTAGAAAAAGTCCCATTAAAATCTAATTAGAAAATGTTTAATAAATAAAAATAAAATATAATATAATGTTCATTTTTGATTTTTTAAGTCAATGGGTGCCCAGCATGGTACAACATGTGTAATGGGCTGAGGCTTGAGTTGATGCACTGAGGTCCCAAGCACATGAGGCTAAATAGTAATTGGACCATACTCTATTAATATATAAGCTTGGAGAAAGAATGGCCCCCACCCACTCTTTGTGCAAGTCCTGATGTGTTGTATAGGAAATGACGATTTTGGTGGGTGGAGGCAGGGGAGTGGAAAAGGAAGGGGAGGAGAGACTGCTTGCATTGCCATTGCCATGACCTTTGAGAGACTGCTTGCATTGCCATTGCCATGACCTTTCTGTTTGTTTCCTTTTCCACTCCCCTGCCTCCACCCACCAAAATCGTCATTTCCTATACAACACATCAGGACTTGCACAAAGAGTGGGTGGGGGCCATTCTTTCTCCAAGCTTATATATTAATAGAGTATGGTCCAATTACTATTTAGCCTCATGTGCTTGGGACCTCAGTGCATCAACTCAAGCCTCAGCCCATTACATCTCACGCTTTCTTTTGTTTTAGAATACAGGTGATCATGGTAATTGACTCTCCTCCATCAACTCCACCCTCCGGGATGGAGGGAGGAGGGGTAGTGGGGGGGGCAGTGACAGCACCAGCACCTCCCCCCCAGCATCCAGCACCTCCCCCCCAGCGTCCAGCTGCTCCTTTGAGTAGATTGCAAAAGGGACTAATTAAGGCCAAAGAAGAAGGGAGAAATGTATTGGAAATCCATTGGGGTTTCCCCGCGTAGGGGGAGGAGATGGCTCAGTGGGTAGAGCACCAGCCCTGAAGTCAGGAGGACCTGAGTTTAAATCCAGCCTCAGACACTTAACAATTCCTGGTTGTGTGACCATGGGCAAGGCACTTAACCCCAACTGCCTCAGCAAAAAGAAGAAGAGAAAACAAACAGAAAGGTCGTGGCAATGGCAATGCAAGCAGTCTCTCCTCCCCTTCCTTTTCCACTCCCCTGCCTCCACCCACCAAAATTGTCATTTCCTATACAACACATCAGGACTTGCACAAAGAGTGGGTGGGGGCCATTCTTTCTCCAAGCTTATATATTGATAGAGTATGGTCCAATTACTATTTAGCCTCATGTGCTTGGGACCTCAGTGCATCAACTCAAGCCTCAGCCCATTACATCCATGGGCTTTGACTGGATAGATATATTTCTATTGGACAGATAGATATATTTCCATTGGACAGATATTCAGAGTATAGAGAATTTGATGAAGTAGCCTATCAAAAGATGTGAAACGTCAGCTTTGGTGGTAAAACTAGAGAGTAGTAAGAAGCCAGAATTCTCCAGGCTGTACTTTTTGTAAAGAGGGTATTCAGTGACATTTTTTGTAGTGTTCTTTAGCTTAGCACAGCATTTGTAAAATATAAGTATTTAATAAGTGTCTATGGACTTGTTGACTTGACTGGGTTCAAGTATATGTGAAGAAAAACTTCCTGATTTAATGAGTTTCCTAGTGTCTTTCCTTAAGAGAACTTAAAAGGTCGCTGTACTCCTGTGTTTGGATCATAAATTCAGATACTTTGAGACAGAAGATAACTTAGCAGTTATTTCATAAAATAAGTCACCTTATTTTATAGGTAAGGAAATTCAAGCTCAAAGAGAAAAAAAAATTGCTCACCTGACATCATATAGGCAGTAAGTGGCAAAGGTGGGATTCAAATCAGCGCCTCTGACTAAATCCAGCATGTATTTCAAATTAATATGAGGAGTTAAGTAGGAATCAGCAACAGATTTCAAGAGACACACTGAATATGGCAGCTATTTGAAAGGCATAAAGAGCACATTTAATAACTAATTCGATTCACTGTTAAAAAAGACCTTCAGTCTTTCACTAAATGATTTTGCCTTAAATTCACATGTCATCTGAGCTGAGATGTTATTAAGAGAAAAGCTGTGGAAACTTAGGACTGTGAATATGAATGGTTTATTACCCCAATAGTGCTAGGAATCTGGGGAAAGTTGAGAGAAGGTCATACTGGGGGAGCAGGAGAAGAAGAAAAGTGCCTATGGTAAAATATAATTTTACTTTTAGGATAAAAGAAAAAAGTGTTATTCTGTTTGATAATAGCTTGGGTATAGTTATGTGAATAATTATAGCTCTCACTGAAAATGATGGAATGTATTTTCAACAAATAACATCATTCTAAAAAATTTGTGAAACACAAGCTATATTTCTACATCTGTGTATCTTGTGCTTTGCTACTTGAAATATTGATAGAGTGATCATAAGCATGTCAATGAAAAGAATCTGATATCTAATTTTTGTTTCAAAGAAATCTTTATGGTCATCAGAATTACATGATGAATGAATATGGAAATCTATTTATTAGTAAGATGGCCTCTAGATGATGTAGTAAGTAGAGCACCAGGCCTGGTCTCAGGAAGATCTGACTTCAAATGCTACTTCAGACACTTAATAGTTGTGTCACCCTTAGCAAATTACTTAACCCTATTTGCCTTAATTTCCTCAACTGCAAAAAGGTTTGGAGAAAAAAATGGCAAATCACTCCAGTATCTTTGCCAAGAAAATCCCAAATGGAGTCACAAAGGGTCAGACCCAACTAAAATGACTCAGCAATAACAACTTATTAGGAAAAATGTGTCAAAGTATTCTGTGTGAAAGAACTCATGACTCCACAATCAGTGGGTTTTGGAATATAACTCTTTTCTTTATTGTGGACTTTTTCCCAACATAAAAAGTAGAAATCCATTCCATTCTCAGAAGAAGATTTTATAAATGCTTTATATATATTTATGAAAGCATTGTTATGTAATGTTCCACTTAATAATTCAATAAAAATAAGGAAGCAGAGGTACTTCAAAAGAAGAATAGTAGGGTTATTAGAGAAGTAGGCTGGGATTTATGAAGTCTGGATTCTAAAACTTTTGTCTGAGATGATTAAATCTTCATATTTTGTATATCTAGTCACTGACATTATTTCCTTCCCAATTTCATACTAGAAGTCAAAAAGACATGGGGAAAAAATTAAAAGGGAATATATGTAAGTAAATTTCATACAAGAAGCTAGAAATTAAAAATTTTAAAATGTATAATCAATTAGAGAACAGTCATTTAAATAATTATTTGTTACTGATGTTAGGATAAAAAAGAATATTGTTATGTTTGTATTAGGAATCTACTTTTAAGAACAATGCAAATTTAGGCTCAATGGGTTGTAACATATAAAGAGGAAATTAATGATCAAAGAAAAGACTATTTCACAGCTTGATCACTTGGTAAATGAAATGAAACTTTAATGCTAACAAATCAATCATACCAAAATGAAAATTCATCGTAATCACTTCTTTTCATGCTGAGTTTTAATGGAGTTTTATATTTATAAAGAAAGATCCTTCCACAGGTTGGGGAGCAGCTTCTCTTCTGGAGAAACTAACCTCAATAGTAACTTATTAAAGACAGATTCTAATGAAAAGGCAACATTTAAAAAGTAAAATTTATGAAAAATATTGCTTTCATAGTGTTGGATACCCTGATATGGAGAATACTCACCATAATACATATAAAAATAGTTGGTAAATTAAACAAATGCTGAATCTGTAATTTAGACTAAAATTTAGCTTAAATGTACAAAGCATATCAGACTAAATTTAAATGGTCAGATTGCAAGTAGATGATATCTACCTTTGTATCAAAGGATTTGAACTTATTAATGAACCTTATAGATCATCTAATCTAATCTTTTTTCATGTTAAAGATAGGAAAACTATTCAGAGAATGATAGAATTCTCTGACTTTATCCAACCCTAATCCAAAGAGTACCCTCTTCAAGACATATGATTGTGACCTCAAAAATGGGGATACCTTCCATTATCCATTTAGCCTATTAGAGGCTAAAGTAGCCCCTTCCATTTTTTGGAAGCTTTTTACTTAATCCAAACCTAAATCTGTCTTTACAGTTACTATATTCCATCTTTTGTAACTAAAAAAGAATAAATTCACTCACCTTTTCTATATTCAAAGCAATTATATTACACAATATTATTATATATCAAGTTTTGCAAAGCACTTTACAAATGTTAT
Organism: Antechinus flavipes; assembly: GCF_016432865.1. NCBI lineage: Eukaryota > Metazoa > Chordata > Mammalia > Dasyuromorphia > Dasyuridae > Antechinus > Antechinus flavipes. The sequence continues at coordinate 215,430,906 of NC_067400.1, read as the reverse complement.
TTCATTTTATCCTCACCTTTGAAAATAGGTGCTATTATCCTCATTTTATAGAAGAGTATTGAAAATAAGCCAGAGGTTAAATGACCCTCATAGGGTCACAGAACTAACAAGTATCCCAGGTTGAATTTGAATTCAGGTATTCCTGACTCTGGGTTCAGTGACTAAATCATTGTGTTACCTAGCTCTTTCATTGAACATAATTATGATGTCCCCTCCCAACATTTTGCTCTGTAAATGGTTCCTGTTTCTCTAAATGATCCACATATGGTATCTATTTGGAGAAATTTCAGCAATCTGATTATGCTTCTCTAGATACTCTCCAGATTCTAAATCTTTCCTAAAATGGGCACCTGAGTCATTCACTGAATCCAATCCTCTACATATGATCTGATGAATTCAGAGTGTAACTACTATGGCCCCTATTCTGAGGTGTGCTTCTTGTTAATGTATTATATCCTAACCCAGATGAAATGCCAAGTATTATAAGACTTTATCATAAACTGTATTTAATCTTTTGTCATCTGTAATCTCTAGTTAGATGATTCTAAGATATATGCATTTCACTTAGTTCTGACCATAGAAGAAGGAAAGATGACAGAGTGAAGGCAAAAGGAAATAATTCATGATATCCAGTCCATAAAAGCTTGATGACTTGGGACATATAAATCACATAAGGACATGAAAGGCATTTGTCTGACCTCATATAGAAATCAATATAACTAAGAAGTGTGAAACTTAATGAGTGAAAATAAAATACCTGAAAATCATGCCAAATATTTAAAGGACACAAATTGTCTCAAGATTTTGGAATTTTGTTAAGTGACTTTTGTAATGTATGGGTATGACTTAGACTAGTGCCCTATTTTAGTTTTGCTTTATTAGTGAAACAAAATGAAGCATTTCTAGAATATACAATAATTTTTTTAAAAAGACTCCTTGATCATGTGACCAATGAAATGGAGAACTATTTTTATTCATTTTTTATGATTTTCCAAGGGTCTCTAAAATGTTATTATTCATAAGAGATAAAGCAATTCAACTGTTTTCATGCTTTAAGATATCAAGAACCCAAACAAGAAACAAGATGAACTCTCAGAATTCCTAATATATTTATTCAGCACACCCTTCCCAATCATTCACTATGTTGAGCCTGAAGGGATGCATAATCTAATCCAAGAATTTGCAATAGAATTCACTTTTAACAAGTCAATAACCCTTCTAGTTCTAGTACCTTGAAGATCCTGTGAAAATTTTTTACAGATTGATCAGAACTCTATCCTCCTCAAAATTCAGTGAATGAAAGAGCAGAGGGAATAGGGACAGGACGCCTATATGGTTATGAGACACTCAAATATGCCTGAAAGAGAAATATCAGATCCATCTGTGGCCAGTTCTGTCATCCCAGAAACCACTTGGAGCATAGATTGAGGCTGGTAAATCATGAATGTTTTATTGTGTTAGACCATTGAGACACTTTAAAATCCAGTCTCTAGGGAAACTTCCATCAAATATGCAATAAAGACAGAAAGTGACCAATAGGGAGAAATGGTTTGTGGTTGGTTATGGTTGTTGTCTTTCATTTTCAAAGAGGGCCAAAATGACTAGAGTCAAGTTACAGTGTGTCCATGTCTAACTGTGACCGATTAGACCAATATAAGCTTGGAATACTCTGCCGTAGGTCAGGCACAAATAGTTGATGAAAATATTTGAGATGGATTCTTTAATTTTGTGCATCTCACATTTCTTCTGAGCTAATTCGTTTCTCTTTTGCTCATAGAGGACAGCATCTTCTCAATTGGGTTTTTATCTATTTCTTCTCTATATTTTTATATGTTCTCACTTGTACAAATTAAAATTTGGTTCCTTGAAATGACTAATTTATAAACCTTTAAGTAATTTGATGAAAAAGATAGAAAATGAAATCAGCAAAACAGCAAGTGATCAAGTTAAACAAAACCTCTAGTAGAAATAAAAATAAACAAAACCTATTATACATAATTAAATATAAATAAAACAGAATGCAAAAGAAATAGAGGAATATCATCAAAATATAATTAAAAATGGAAGAAAGCTATTAAACTTTTAAGGAACAATTAGTGCTCATACTACAAAAATTACTTTCAAAAACTGCCTAAAACTAATGAAGAATAAAAAAAAAGAAGTTTAGAATAATATAATTGATGTTTAACAATTTAAATGTCTTAAATATAATTAATTGCTCCAGAGGTCTACAGCAATCATCCAAGAAATCATTCATTATGATCAATTTAAACTTATAACAGATGCAAGAATTATTTCATTAGTCAACATAATTAACCTTATTAAAAACTAAAACATTCAAAATTACATGATTTTCTGAACACAGAAAAAAGTTTTTGTCAAAACTTCCCATTCATTTGAAAAAGTATCCCATCCAACAATAGATATAAAGAAACTTCATAAAATTATTAAATGAATCTAAAATCACTATGTATCCATTGATTTAAATTTTTCCATGTTTTTCTGAAATCTACCTGTTCAATATTTTTATAGCAAAATGATATTCCATTATATTCATATACCAGCCATTCCCCAATTTCTTTTATTTATTTATTTTTGGTGAGGCAACTGGAGGTAAGTATTAAATGTCTAAGGCCAAATTTGAACTCAGGTTCTCCTGACTTCAGGGCTCTATCCATTGTGCCATCTAGCTATCCTGCCATTCCCCAATTAATGGGCAATCTTTCAGTTTCCAATTCTTTGCCACCACAAAAAGAGTTGCTATAAATATTTTTGTACAAATAAGTCCTTCCCACTTTTTCTTTTTTTGATATCTTTGGGATGCAGACCTAATAGTGGTATTGCTGCATCAAAAAGTTATATACAGTTTTATAACTATTTGAGCATAGTTCCAAATTGTTCTCCAGAATGGATTGGATCATTTCATTACTCTACCAACAGTGCATTAATGCCCCAGTTTTCCCACATTACTTCCAACATCCAATGCTTTTCTTTTTTGTTTTATTAGCCAATCTGATAGGCGTGAGGGGGTACCTCAGAGTTGCTTTAATTTGCATTTCTCTGATAAATAGTGATTTAGAGAATTTTTAATATGAGTATAGAGAGCTTTTGTCATGGGCCAGAACTCTGTACTTAAAACAAGAATTCTTACAAGGTGCTAATTCAGTGGAATTGATGAGACAATGGTTATCTAGTTTAGCATGGTGATTAATAGTTCTCTAGTTCAGTATGATTGATTTAATCTTAGAACAAATAATGGTTTCCTAGTGATATAATGATTGGTTTATACTCAAAATAGAGCATATAAAGCTGTGACAAACTCAGCCAGAGTCAGAGCCAGAGACAGACTCAGAAGGGCTCAGAGAGAGACTCAGAAGGGCCGGACACAGACTCGGAAGGGACTCAGAAACATATTCATTCCATTGTCCACTTTTGTGGTGGCTGGAGGCTGAAACACAAGTCCAGGAACTCAGAACCAGATTCATTCACTTCATCTCACACCACCATGGTGGCTGGCCTCCTGCACTTACCCCAGTGAAACTAAGGCTAGTCTGAAAGGCTCTCCAGAAAGTTGGCCTGGGCCCCAGGCAAGGAAACTAGATTGTGAAGGAGATAATAAAGGATTTGGACTTTAACAGACTGGCTATTCTCATAGTGATTACTGAAACAAAGGCTGCTCCAAGGCCTCCAGAAAACCAAACAAGAACATTATAAGCTTTGATTTCTTTATCTGAAAAAATGCCATTCATATTTTTGGCCATTTACTAATCAGGAAGTGATTTGTATTTTTTTGTTAATTTGACCCAATTTTCTGTCTATTTAAGAGAAGAACTCTTTATCAGAGAGATTTGTTGCAAAATCACTCCCTCGCCCAGTTTTCTGTTTTCCTTCTAATTTTGGTTCTAATTTGGTCTCTAAATTTCATTTTATTTGTATTAAAATCTTTTTAATTTTATATAATCAAAATTTTGTAATGCTCTCTATGTCTTCTTTAGTTCTAAACTCTTCCCTTATTCACAAATCTGAAAGATAAACTATTCCACACTCTTTTAATATGCTTATGATGTCACCCTTTATGTATAAATCATGTATCCACTTTAAGATTATCTTGTTATACAGTATGTGATGTTCTTTTATACCTAGTTTCTGCAGTACTGTTTTCCAGTTTTCCCAGCAGTTTTAGTCAAACAATGACTTTTTTGTCCAAAAGCTTGGATCTTTGCATTTATCATATTTTATATTGCTATGGTCATTTACTATATTGTAATTTGTTCCTAATTTATTCCACTGTCTCTATTTCTTAGCCAGGACTAGATTGTTTTGATAATTACTGCTTTATAATACAGTTTGTTATCTGATATGGCTAAGCTGCTTTCTTTTGCATTTTTGTTTTCATTGATCCCCTTGATATGCTTGAGCTTTTAGTCTTCCAGATGAATTTTGTTATTTTTTTCTAGTTCTATAAAATAATTTTTGATAGTTTGATTGATATGGTATTGAATAGACTGATGTAGGTAGAATTGTCATTTTTATTATATTAGTTCTGTCTACCCATGAGCAATTAATATTTTGCCAGTTGGATAGATCTGACATTATATGTATGAAAAGTGTTTTACAGTTGTGGTTTTATAATAGTTCCTGGGTTTGTCTTTACAGGCAGACTTTCATGTATTTGATGTTGTTTACAGTTATTTTAAATGGAATTTCTTTTTATCACTTACTGCTGGAAGTTTTTGGTAATATGTAGAAATGCTGATGATTTATATGTCGATTTACTGTATATGCTGAATTTGTTCTAAATTTGCTAGTTTCAGACAGTTTTTTTAGTTGGTTCTCTATGATTGTCTGAGTATACATTATGTTATCTGCAAAGAATAACAATTTTGTTTCCTCATTGCCTATTCTAATTCCTTTAATTTGTCTTATTATTGCTGTAACTAATATTTTTGGTACAATATTAAATAATAAAGATGAGAATGGGCATCTTTGCTTCACTCCTGAGTGTACTGGGAAGGTTTTGAGTATATCTCCATTACAGATAATACTTCCTTGTCATTTATAGGCAAGCTAGATTTATTCTTATACTATCTAGTGTTTTTAATAGAAATGGGTGCTGTATTTTGTCAAAGGCTTTTCCTATAACTCTTGAGATAATCATATGATTTCTCTTGGTTTAATTGTTGATACATTAATCATGATGATAGTTTTCCTAATATTGAATCAGCTCTACATTCCTGGTATAAACCCTACCTTTTCATAGTGTATGATCCCTGTGATATATTGCTATAATCTCTTTGCTACTATTTTATTTAAAATTTTGATATCAGTATTCAATAGGGAATTTAGTCTGCAATTTTCTTTCTGTGTTTTGGCTCTTTCTGGTTTGGATATGAGCATCATATTTATGTCAAAGGAATTTAATTGGACTTTCTTTACCTATTTTTCTAGATCATTTATATGGTATTGGTATTAATTGTTCTTTAAATGTTTGGTGGAATTCACTTGTGAATCCATTTGATTCTGGAGAGTTTGTTTTAGGAAGTTACTCAATTTTTTTTTCTAAGATTGCTTTATTTAAATATTTTATTCTGTTAATTAGGTAATTTACATTTTTGTAGATATTCATCCATTTCACTTAGATTATCGAATTTTTTGGCATCTTATTGGCAAAATAGCTCTTAATACTTGTTTTAATTTTCTCATGTGGTGGCAATTTCAGTCCTTTTATTTTCAATATTAGTAATTTGGCTTTCTTCTTTCCTTTTTCAAAACCAAATTAATCAAATGTTTATGCATATTATTGTTTCCCCACATAAAACCAATTAGTTTTATTTATTAGTTCAATTGTTTTCTTTTAATTTTATTAATATCTCTTTTGATTTTCATGATTTCTAATTTGGTGTTCATTGGAGATTTTTAATTTGTTCTTTTTCTAGAATTTTTTTTTTTTTTTAGCAGCATGCCCAAATTTTTTCTCTAACAATCAGTTTCCCCTAAATACCATTCTGGTTGTGTCATAAATTTTGGCATATTATCTCCTTGTAATATCTTTTAATGATATTATAGATTATTTCTATGACTTATTTTTTGTTTGTTTTTTTATCTTTTTGGATGAGATTATTTAATTTCTCTTTCTATTATCCATTATTGAATGTAACTTTTATTATATTATGATTTGAAAAGGATTCATTTATTATTTCTGTTTTTCTGCATTTGTGTGAGATTTTTGCATCCTTGATCTTGACCTTGACTATTCTTTAATAATTTGTCTTTAATAAATGGTCAAATTTTGTGTGGATACCATATATCACTGAGAAAAGGATAATTTTTTTCATTCTCCCTTCATTTCCTCCAGAAATCTCTAAATATCTAACTTTCCCAAAATTTTATTTGCTTCCTTAACTTCTTATTTATTTTTTGGTTAGATTTATTTAGTTCTGAGAGGGGAAAATGGAGATCCCCACTAGTGTAGTTTTAGTTTCTATTTCCTTCTGTAACTTGTTCAACTTTTTCTTTAAAAATTAGATACTTTACCACTTAGTGCATATGTTTTGTATTGACATTATTTTACTATTTATGCTACCTTTTAGCAAGATAATAGTTTCTTTATATTTTTTTAATTAGATCTATTTTTCCTTCTATTTGATGTGAGATTGTGATCATTACTCTTGCTTTTTTTGCTTGAGGTGAATCATAATAGATTCTGCCCTATCCTCTTACCTTTACCCTGTGTGTGTCTGTGAAACCTGGACAGTATACCAACCAGCTCCATGACAAGAAACAGAATCACTTTCATTTGAATTGCCTTAGGAACATTCTAAAGATCACCTGAAAGGATAAAATACCAGACACTAAAGTCCTTTTTTGAACTAAACTGCCAAGCATTCCAACACCATTGTAAAGATTACAATTCTGTCGGGGAAGCCACATTGTACAAATTCCAAAGGTACACTTCACAAAAAAAAAAAAAAAAAAAAAAAAAAAAAAAAAAAAAAAATTATTTTATGAATAACTCACATATGGCAAGTGCTCACAAGATAGTCAGAAAAAGTAATACAATGAAACTCTCAAGGTCTCTCTTAAGAACTTTAGAATCAATTATGTGACATTGGAGATACAGCCACAGGACCATTCAGCATGGTGTGCTCTCATCAGATAAGAAGCTGTACTCTATGAGCAAAGACAAATGTAATTAGCCCAAAAGAAATGTGACACAGGCAAAATTAGAGAAGTGTTCATAGGGACCATTTGTGATTGATCTGTTGCAAAGCATTCTGAGCTTGTATTGGTCTGATCAGTCACAATTGGATACACTGCAATTTGACTCTTAACATTTTGATGTTATTTTGGTCCTCTTCCAAGATGAAGGACAATAATGACCACCACCATATCTGTGTCTCTCTCTGCTACAAATATAATTCTTTTAAACAACATATTATAAGATTCTAGTTCTTAATCCATTTTGCTTCCCACTTCCATTTTAATGTGAAAGTTGAGCTCTGATCCTGCACTATCTGGAGTTGGGCTCTGGTTCTGCACTATTTGAAACTTATGTGTTAGGGCTCTGGGTCTTACTGCTGGCTTTCACTGGGCTTCAGGGCTAAGCTGCTAACTTTCTATAGAGGGGAGGGTTCCCTTCTTGTAGAGGACCACAGATAATGGTGAACTCTGGGCGAGGTATAAGATCCTTTAGTTCAGTAAAAGGAACCCTGTTGACAGTGTCTGATTCAATTCCCCTAAGGGCTCTCTACCTTCCTGAAGTGTCAGTGGGCATCATAGCCTGTGTGTACTTAAAGCAGAGTGATACTAAGTAGCAAAGAGACATTGTACATAGTAGCAAGTTGTTTATGTGGTCCCACATGCACCGTATATAGTTCATGCACAGTTATGTAAGGATATTAGGGTATATAAGGCTGAGAGAATTTGGAATAAACAAACTCTATGTTTGACCATTCACGTGAGTCCCACCTCTTCACTCCTCACCTACGATTAATGACTCGGGCTGGTACTGAGGTCCTCCAGAGAGGTGTGTGGAGTTTTGCTGCTTGTCTGCTCCAGAGGTTGAACCTTGATGCTGGGTTGCTATAGAAACAGAGTCTTTCTCCAGGGGCTCTCCAGGGGCAGATCTACCTCAGGGAAATGTTTCACTACTGGTCAGTAATGGGGTCAAGATTTACTGGTGGCTTGTGCTGGGATGGGCCCTCACTATGCTGTACAGACTGCTCACTTGCCTAGGGATCTTGGTTTGCAGAAGGCCATGATATCATTGATGGATTGCAGTGGGCCTGGAGCCCTGCTGCAAGCTCCTTGCTGTTCTTAATGTGATTGTCTGAGATGTTGTGTTATCCATTGTTATTATATTAATGTCTTCATATAATATATTAATACTGAGGTACAGTATGATGTTGTGTTATATAATGCCAGATAATGCTTCCATTTCAAATGTTTCAAGGGATTGCAAAATTACAAACCCCTAGGAGAAATGTAGACTCTTATTGGCAAAGGAGCTGATAGAAACAGGGTGTTCTTGTTTTGTTTTGTTTTGTTTTGTTTTTTTTCCCTAGAGAGTAGAAGCAACTGAAAGATCATGAGAGGTGGGAATTGTATGGGACAGGAGAAGTTCAGGAGCTTCTTAATTGTGTGAAGAGGATAAGACAGAAGCTGATTGTAATTGAAGAGACACTGAACTGAAGATAATCATGAGCAGACTGTTTTGTTATCACTCATCTACTTAAGAAGTGATAAACTTGGGAAATTTTTTCTAATTGCTTGATTGTGTCTGCCACTTCAGTACTGGCAGTAATTCTTTACTTCCTTCCTTTGCCATTTTTTATTACGCTCTGGTTAACCACCATTGCTCACTTTCAGTAATTCCTTCTTTCTTTATACTTTGTTTATTTTCTGCTTATCTTTTATAATGAATTCTCCCTCTAAGTAAAGGAAACCAGTTATTTATGACATTCTGAGAGAATTCTTTTTTTTTTTTACATGCAAAGAAAATGCAGTGAAGAAGGATTAAAAAAAAGAAGTTGTAAGCCCCATTGTCATAGATTTTATTACAAACTTATATTCAACTTTTTCTGATGACCATAAGAACGGGCTTCATGAAAATGAAATTTTGGTATACTACTATATTTTCCGGTTCTATAAAAATATGAAAACTTTATGGTAAGGAAGAGTTTTTAATGTTTCATTATATACATCAGTATATTTACTATTCAGCTTTCTCCATAAATTATTGTTCACATGTGTGTATTAGATAAACAGATTCCTTAAGTTAGAGGGGCCTTGAAAATTCTTCAAGGGTGGTGTCATTCATTTTTGACACCCTAGCCCAGGGCCTTGCATGTGGCAGGTGTTTAATAAATGTTTGTAGAATTCTATTGAAAGTCCAAAACATTCCTTAAACTTGAAATATCCTGCAGTAGACTTACCAAAACCTTCAGTCTATCTTCTGGGTAAGAAATAAATCTATTTTTCTTGGCTCATTATATAAGGTTGTGGTGCATTAACAGTTGTAGAAAAAAATGCTATTCTGGAAGCATTTTTCAACCACCTGTTCCATATAAATGATCTCAGTCTATCCTTCAATGTACTCCTGAGGAAAATTGTTGATTTTTGCATCAGTATTGAATAGACAAAATAATCAAAAGAAAAATTATTGTCTTTTTAGGTAAATTTATTCCATTTAAAATTATATCCATCAAAGGAAAAACTATTAAAATCATTTTAGAGCAGAAGAAACAATATATATAAAAAGCCTGTCCTCATGATAAAAATTGAAATTCAATGTAATATATAAATATAGAAGTTCTTGACCTGATTTCTCTGATTTAACATAATCTCATAAATTATTTTTGAGTTTTAGGGACATGGGTATAATGTACCAAATCCATTTTAATATCAAAACACTAATGTATTCATTCACACTTGTTTCTATTTGATGTTAACAGCTACTAGGTTAAAAGGCACTAAAATGATTGTACTTTATAACAATAGCAACAAAGGGAGAGTAATAATGCCCTTGTAATGGGATAAAATAAAAATATAAATGATCATTATGTAATACTGCATTCGTCAGAATTTCCTGGGAACTAGAATGTATTTGTATACTGAGCAGATGCAGTTAAGGTAAATGTTATTCATATTGATAACTCTGCATGTATGTGCAAATATACATACACACATTCATATATGTGTGTGTATACACACATACATACACATTTGCATATGACTATATTCTTATTTATGTGTCTATCATTGCAACTATTCAATTATCCATCTGCTCAACCTCTTTCCCCATAGAAATGCATGCATATAATTATCACATAAAAATGCATGCATATAATTATCACATTTTACAGGATTTTAAATATAATTTATATAAATATATATGGACACTTTTAAAAAATGTATCCATCAATAAGTTACTATTTTGGAAAAAAATGTTTTAGATAATTAATAAAACAACAAAATGTGCAAAGGTTAATTAATAAACCTTAGTACTTTAAAAAATCTCCAGCATCACCAACTTAATCATCATCTTGCAGTAAACAAGTATATAGTGTGATTGAAAGATACAAAGATTGAAAGATATTTAAAAGAATTTTAAAACCAATTAGTCCTTTTCAATTTTCTCACTGACAAGGATATGGGAAACAAAAAAATTATTTCTTATTTGTCATGCCTTCAACAGATAAAGATTTTAGGACCTCTTGAGAAATAAACATGCTGACCTACCTAATGAAGAAAATGATAATGGATTAAGGAAATGGAAATCTATTCCTTTGAGAGATACAAATATATACTTTCCTTGTTGGAAAGGATTCTATTTTTCTTATATAAAGTAACTCTACATATGTGTCTACCTAAAGTTTGTTTTCAATATTTCCCTGAGATTTTATTCTTGAGTTAGGGACAAAGACTGATTGAAATCAATCCACATGAGTCAAGAATTCTTTAGGGAAACATCCTAGGTTAATGGATGATACATGGAACATTTAAAGAATGATTGAGCTAAGCATGGACTTGACTAAGTGCAATGAAAATTCATAGAAAGAAAAAAAAGGTCATTATAAGTTGAAGTAATCACAGAAGCTTTCTAGAGTACTTAAGACAAACTTAGACTTTGGATATATAGAATTTGTATACATAAAACAGAGAAGAAAGAATATTCCAGGAAGGTCAACAAAGTTAAGTTGAATCAACTTATCAGAAATAGGGGCTATATGCTGAGAAATCATTCAAGAAAAAAAAAAATCAGTATGTAAGATAAGATCAGGTTAAGCTCTGCAGGCTGGAACAAATCAAAGGATCACAAAATCTCAAAATATAAGTCATTTAATTGAACCTATGTCTAAAGATGTCCTCCCTATCAGTGGCTGATAAGCCTATGTGAAGTTTCTCGTTGAAAAATTCCAGTGATAGAGAATTCACCTTTTTTTAGGCCTTGGCATCCACTTACAGAGATATCTAACTATTAAAATATTTCCCCTTATATCAAGCCAAAATTTCCCTCTGCAAATACCCCATATCGCTATTAATTCTGAAGCAGAACAGGACAAGTTGTCAACCCCTTGTTCTCTGCCTCTCTAAGGTGAAATTTGGGGGGATACCATACTTTTTGGAAGTGTCTTAAGTGATGTCAGGTATAAGAGGGTTATATATAAGAGCTTGACTCCAATGCCATCAAGTACAAGTAAGTATTCAAGTGGAATTGCAATACTTGAATATAGCCTCAATGAACTTACTCTTGTTTTTGTCTTCTATATAAGTTTTCTAAAGATTTAATTTGGCAGCCCTATTCTGCTTGCCTGAGGTCTGGTAAGAATGACAATATAAAGAGAGAGTCTCAATACCTTTTTTGCCACTATGTGCTTTGTGAATACTAGCTTCTTTTGGCCCTTTACGTTTACTCTTTCATATTTTTGGTGAAGTAGATTAAGGACAGCTACCACCTTGTGAAATTGAAAGATTGGAAAGTAAGCCATCAGAGTCTAGGTGTTAAAGAGCATGTATTGGAATTTTCCAGAAGCCAGATGATGAGAAGTGAATTTTGGGGTGATCTACCTGAAAGTCCAGGCAGAGATGCAAAATCATCCATCCATCACCCATTCTTCATTTGTCCATGTGAGTCAAATATTCACTTCAATGAAGGTGCGCAGGGAGATTCTCCAATGATGAATAAAACAGAAGAGGAGAATAAAGACTGGATCAATAAGTTTTTTGGTGTACAGAATTTCCAGGTGAAGCAACTTCCTTCATCAATATCTGCAATCTTTGTACTTGTGCAATTATGAGTGCTTAAGTAACTTGCCAAAGCACTGGGAAGTGATGACTAGACCAGTATTATAAAAAGCCAGGGAAGACTTGAAACCAGACCTTCTATTCCTATTAGTACTTGTATGACAGAACTCCTTATGATGTACACTAAAAAATATCTTATCTACTTCATGGAAAGCTTTATGGCAAAAAAAACAAGGTTATCACTGCTTCATTTATCATTAACTCTTCTGGGTCTTTTTTCCTATTATTATTGGTTGTCAAGGAACTGTGTGTCCACAGAAGTTCATTCCTTTTTCACTTGCCTTCTCTCCTTGATTTACAAAGTAAGGTTACTCTTACATCTATGGTGATAAATTGGAATGTCAGAATGCTGTTTGAGGCTAGAATCTTATGAAACTTTAATGGAAAACTGTGCCAGCTGATCAAACTTAACTGTCATACTCAGGAAAGGGTTATTCTATTGCTGTGGATTTTGTACTTATAAATTTCTGAAAAAGTAAAGAAGGATTATTTTTCATAAACTTTTTTTCAAATCTTCCCCAAGTTGAAAGATAAGAGCAAATCCCAGATTAACCTCAGTTTATCACTAGTATGCAGTGTTCAAAAGTTTCTCAAGTATTCTTTTTGTGCAGAACCAGTGGCAGAATTTGATGTGAGTTAGAGAATTTTATTAATTTTCTTGGTTAATTTTAAATAGGAGCAAACCTAATATTGAAACAAAACACTGAAATAAAATCCACTTAAATCCAAATAAATACAATTACAGTTCCTGTGAGGTATAGACTATTCTCTCCAAAACTTTTAAATTATGTTTATATAGCCAATTGTTGCTGTTGTTTGTCCTTTGAAGAGGACCAATGACATTGTGAGTCAACTGGGTTTGAATAAGATAAAGTTATACAAAGCATCACTTTGTTTTTCAAAGTCATCAAAGTTCAGTGGCAAGACAAAAGTTGAGATGACTGACAGAGGACTAGGATCGACCCTAATAAACTTATGTAGTGCAAATAAATTCTCTGCATGATGTAAGAATATCTAGAATATATAGAACTTCAAGGTTTGCAAAGCATTTTGCAAGTATTATTTCATTTGTCACAATAATAATCTTTGCAAGTAGGTAGATCAAATTCTCACTTGGTAGATAGGGAAATTATCAGAGAGGTAAATGATTTGCCCCACATCACAAAGTTTAGGATCACATACAGTGTCTAATGGAAGATGTGAACTCAGACTTTTCTTACTATAAATCAAAATCTATTCATTTAGCTACTTTTCAAAGGCAATTGACAATCACTTTTAAAACATTATTTTATCTTTCAAGGAGATACATTATACATCATATACTAGCCCAATTATGCCAATTTGACTTTGTTCATTTTCTCAAGTTTTGATTCCCCTTTGTCTATCAGTTTTTGTTTTAGACTGTCCACTTGTACCCTCAAATCAAAAGGCTTCTTTCCCATAGATTGTAGAATGGAATTAGAATGAGCAAGTTAGCATATGTTTGCCACATTACCTTGTTTCTAGTTTTTGCAAGCATCATTACCATTTGACATCTGGATTGGGAGCCTTTAATTTCTACACATATCTAAAATCTGGTCCTTTATGGCTTTCTAAGAGCTAATCCCTTTTTCTACATTAGTTACTTATCATTGTTATTATATGTCAGTTATATGACTGACCAAAGGCTCAAATGGTTCTTCCCCAAGATGATTATGGGTTTAATTTTTAAAAAGTTCTTGGCATAGACCATAGATCTCCTTCTGGTCAGAAAATCTGTATTTACTACCATTAGTACTTCTTTACTAAGTATTATTGTTTTCATTGCTGTCAATCAGATGTTCTAATTTCTGCTCTGGCAAACTTCACTGTACATTAAAACTTTAAATTTCCTAATAAAGTTCTCATCTTCATAGAAAGACTTTATGATCAGTTTTCAGCTTCTTTTTCTAATTCTTATCTCAATAAGAATTTTGGAATAATTAACAATTTCTGGAAGTTTACAAAAAACAAAACAAAACAAAACAAAAAACAACAGCAAAACACCAAGATTGAGTATTATTTTCCTTCACATGTTTCTTATTGATTACTTCTCATTTAAAATAGGATATTTTTCCTAAAAAGTGTTTGCATGGTGTCTGGAACATAGTAGGGTCCTATATAAATGCTTAATTCCTTCCTTTTCTTCTCCCATTTCCTCAAATTCTTTATATTATCCTTCATTGTACTTAGCAATGTCCCTATTTTTATGCCAGTTATCCCTACTTTGAAAGTCCTCTAGATGTTCAGTAATGCACACCACATTTCTAAAACTGTGACTCCCAACTTATTCAAAATCTAATTAAAATTGTACCCAGAAAAGCCAAGGGATTCTGAGCTCAGACAGATTGGGTTTCATCAGAAGGGTATGCAAACAAATGATATACAATATAACAACTATACAGCTTACTCACAAGAACAATAAGCATACAGTAAGGTAGTCAATAACAATAAGAGCAATGCCAGATGCAGTTAGTGAAATAAGTAATAGGATTATCTACACTTACTCTTGGAAATATTGATTAAAAGTATTCAAAATTATTTTAAGTAATCTTCTAAGTAATGAAATCTTAATGCCTATGGTGAGCATTGATTTTGAAATCCTATTGGACATGTTGAGTTGACCAGCAAAAAATAGAATTATGGGGAAGGGGGGGGAGTAAAGATCATAAACTGAAAGAAAAGAGAAAAGAATTAAATATAAAAATATTATCCATAATTTAAAAAAAATTCCAAATGAAAAGAAATATTTTTATTTCACAAAATGCCCCAAAATAAAATTCCAATAAATTACCCCCCACCCCACAAGTGTAAAAGGCATGTGTCCCACTCACAGGAACACTTGGTTTTACTTGACACCAAGATGTCTGAATGGTCAGATACTTGAATTGAAATATCTGTGCACGTCACTAGGTGACATTTCAGATTAGAATAGCTCCAGTTCTCTTCCACTTTGCATGCTCAGATAGCAGTCCCTGTCCCCTACCCCCACTCTATTCTCTGCTCATTTTATTTAATCTAAGAATATGCTTCTATCCCATCAAAATGTATAATTTCATTGTCTTGTATTCACCAGTTCCCACAATATCTTAATTTCTTCTTCAAGTTCACTTACATGTATTTTAGGGTATATTTATTGATTGAAATCAACAGTGAGTACTAGAGTGCCATAGTTTAAGTAAATCATGATCATTTACGTTCCAAGTTCCACAATCCGGTATATCCAAGTTCCATCTTTATCTTGAATTCTACATCACTGGCATCAATGAGACAAGCATACCTTAAAAAGACCTATATAGCAGACATACTGGCCTCTGGAGATAGGTGTGGGATAGAGTTCTGATTATTATGCCATTTATCCCAATTCAATCCATAGACATTAATAACAATAATTGATAACTTCTATACTATTGGATTCCCTCCCCCACTCCCCCACACCTGACTAATTGCTAGACAAAATATGTGATCCTGTTCTTCAGCAACTTTTGACCAAAAGTTCTGAGGTTAAATGTCATCTTAGCCTCTTCTCTTAGGGTCCATTTCTTTGCGCTTATAAAAAGATGATTAGTCATCAGCTTACAAGAGTATTTAGTAAATTGCTTTTCTGCCTTGTCCAAGGATCTTTTTGTCTTGTCCAAACTTGGACAAGAAAGCCCCTATCCAACCTGTCATTCTCAGCTATTTATCTCTGTACTTAGATTTAAGAGAGAGCTGGAATGTGTAACTATGCATTTCTGGTTAGTTTTGTGATTAAAAATATCTAGACAAACTCAAACGATAAGTTAAATCTTTATGGTTGTTGTTTAGTCATTTTTTCAGTTGTGTTCAACTCTTTGTGACCACTTTTGGGGTTTTCTTGGCACAGAATGGTTTGCCATTTTTCTTCTCTAGCTCATTTTACATATGAGGAACTGAATCAAACAGATTTAAGTGACTTGCCTAGGTTACAGAACTAGTAAGTATCTATGGTAGATTTGAACTCAAAAAAAAGGAGTTTTCCTGATTCCAGATCTGAGACTATTCACTGTTACCTAGCTGTTTAGTTTAAATCTAGTATGATGAAATTTAAATAAAAATAAATTCTTGAGCTTCATTTCAGAAAAGTAAGCTATATTGTGACAAATGAAAATTTTAAGAGACAGAATTTCTGGGTGATTAATAATGTTATTAATTATGTCTAGCAAATAATTAATAAAAGTATAGTCATTTAGTTGTCTCTTGTAAACTAAAGATTCCTTACAGGGGCCTCTTGATGCTTATATGGCCTTGTAAGAGTATGTGTCCTCAGCAGGTAGCAATCAGCTCTGATTGATTAACAATTAATTAGAGAATGAATATTGTAATGAGAGATGTGCTTAGTCTAATGGGGCTCACAGAGGAATTGCACTTGGACAGTCTTGGACTACAGAGACTCATCTCTATCCAGACCACCACCAAGGGCAATCTAGACAATAACATCATGGGACAGAATTTACCTAGACTAGAATCTTTTTACTTTTTGATTAGAGCTGGGCTTTCCCAGTTGAATAAGTCTCGAAGTCCAAGATTCCATCTTATCATTAGCCCTGCCTTTTAGAGAACTAAGCTTGACCTGATATCCAAAAGAGGAAATAAGAAGGGAAAAAATCCTGCATCTCCCCAATATTAACAATTAGTTATTTAATAATATTTTCTCTCAATATAAATGTAATATAAGAGAATTATGAGTAAATAGCAGTGGATTTAAAAAACAACATGATCTTTTAATGTGATGGACTCCAAAGTGGAAGACATGCTACTTGAGAGATCTGTGACACAAACTGAAGAAAGATGTACAAGATCAATCAGTCAACAGAAGAATGATTTACGTTCCACTTTCTCTATTAGAGCTAATATAAGCATGCTGCCAAGACAAGCATTCCAGCCTTTTCATCTTTCATTGCTCAATAATCTTCTACTCTCTCCCTCTTACCCCCTTCCCTTGGCCTCCTGTGATTCTGAACTCTCAGAGTGGTTATAATCTAGTCATGATGATGAGGTGTGGGGATGGGGAAGAGCAGGTCTGATGCAAAAGAATTTGCAAACCCAAAAATCTGTGGCAAAAAGGAATTTTATTGTTCACTAAGAAGAAAGGCTTCTTAGTGGGTAAAATTCCAGATTAGGAATTTGGCAAAGATGGATTAACAGTTCCCTATTTTATGGATAAGTCTTGGCCTGGGGGCTGGGGAGCAGTTTGAGCTGACTATGGGGGGTGTGGGGGGGAGGAGGATCTCCAATTGAATAAACTACTAGGAGAGGTCTTGCACTAATTTTTCAATAGAAGGTACAACTAATCCCTGGCCAAGATTTCCAACTGAATGAAACCACTTACCTTGATTCCCTGAAGGTGGGCCTCTCCCAGTGGAAAGTTTCTCAGGATTCACCCCCATTATTCCTCCCCACCTGTTGTGGCTGCTGGAGTCTAATTCAGACCAGCAGAATAGATCCCTTCATGTGAGTGGATGATGGTGATACAAGGAGACTGAGAGGCAGTTTCTGTTCTATGATCTCTCCACTGAGAGGCAGTTGCATTGTCTGACCTCTCTCCTCTTCTCTCTGCCTCCAATTTATTTCATTCCCAGTCCACAAGTAACACTTTTGTGTCAGTAAAGGCTGATTTTCAACTCCTTCAGATGTTATGATCCCTAGCTGTGGAGGCTCTCGAAGATTTACCCTGTGCCTTCAAGGCACGGTCCTTAACAATTTCCCATTTTTTGTTTTATGGATATTTTCCCCTCACAGCATGGTCAGTAAGTTTGTGCATTTGCTGTTATCTGAGTCCGCACACTGAGGAATACACCTCACCTCTGGATGGTTGTAGGGTGAAATACTATAGCAGATGTTGAGCTTGTGAGATGTCATGGAGGCAAACTTTCAAATGAAGAAGAGGATTGTAGTCAGAACAAGCATTTAAGTCTCTCCTCAGATTCTTAGCTCTGCCCTTTGATTTGTTGGCCCATTCAATTACCCCAACTAAAAAAGTCTTACCAAGTCTCTTCTCCCTTTCCTTCCCTGCAGGTTACTGAAGGAACTCTAAGATAATCCTACTCAGCAAACAGTTCTAAGACACTGCTGCTTTCTTATGCCCCATGTTAGGCGCTATATGTTGTGATATGGGAGCCACCTGCCAGGGGCTGCTGGAGGTCTAACTCAGGTCTGTAAAATGGATCTCTTCATGTGAGAGGATGATGGTGATCATAATTCAAGAAGACTGAGAGGCAATTGCTATTCTCTGATCTCTCCACTGAGAGACAGTTTCATTGTCTGACCTCTCTCCTCTTCCCTCTGCCTCCAATTTATTTCATTCCCACAAGCAATACCTGTGTTAATAAAGGCTGCTTTGCAACTCCTTCAGATGTTATGATTCACAGCTGTGGAGGCTTTGGTGATTTGATCTACCCTTTCACTTAGACATGGTCCTTAATACCCCCCCAAAAAAAAATTAAGGGGGACACAATTTGCATCAATGATGCAAATATTTAAAGTGACTATGTAGACCAAAATTTATTCCCTGCCTTCCCTTTCTCAGTATCCCCACCCCAAGCTCATTTAAAAAATTTGGGGACTGGCAACTGTTGGATGATCAGGCATGGGTATGTTATGATTTGCATCAATGATATAATTACATTATCTTTCTCTGCAAAGCTTTCCACCTTCCAAAAGTTTTTATTACTACAAAAGACACAATCCTCCTTCCAGTCATATATGTTTGTATTGCTAACCACCCCATTCCCAACATCTTTTATCTGTCTGGTTGTCTCTGCCATACAATCACCATCTTAATTCAAGCTTTTATACCTTATACCTAGGCTATTGGAATTGCTCCTTTTTATCTCCCTACCTTGTCTTTCCCCTTTTCTATACATTATCAACAAAACTTCTAAAATGATTTTCCTAGAGTGCATATCTATCATATCATTCTTGAAGTCATTAAACTCTAATGATTATCTGTAAAAGTCCATTAGAAAAGTCAGGCAAGTGCAATTGAGATGTAGTAGGCCAATGGTCTCAAGTTCCCGATATGTGATTGGAGTTGAGTACTTAGGGACTTCCTTCGTGGGTGGGACCTCCAGCCATGGCAGGAATCCTAAAATCTCACTCTGAGATCTTGTCAAGTTCGGATGTAATCTTCATCATTGATTGGCTTGTGCCTGTGACCTCATATAAACTTGGAGGAGGAAGGAGTCCATCTCCTTTTTTCCATCTGGAGCTTAGCTTGGAGAGAGATACTAAGAGTGCAGGAAGTCATAGAGTGACGTGTAAACCACGTGAATAAAGTCTAAGCTTGTTTGCCAAAACTCTCAGGTGCTCGGTTGTGCTCAAACTGCATCCATATGACATAGCAGCCAGAGGACTAATGAGGACTCAAAACAGAGGTAAGATTGATATTTACCAGACCTCCTCTGATCAGGTCTAGGAATATGGATTGATTAGCATTAGTTGAGTGGGAGAATGGCTTCAACAATTTCTATTTTTTTAAGGATAATTTTTTGTTCTGTTTGGTCTCATCTTTGAAAATATATAATTTTATAAATTTTATAATGTTCATACTCAGTAGTACAGTGTGCATTTATCTACAATAAAAATCATATTAATACTTCATTGTAGCATGATGAGAATCATGGGTTTTTAAGGGTTATATCAATGGAATATAAACTCTGTCAAGTTCTACTATCATGGAAGAAAGTCCTGAGAATATACTAAATCTCTTTTTTAAGGACTAGCCTAATCAAAAAAAGGCTGACCACCTGTTAGAATTTTTTTTTTTTTTTGCTATGGCAACCCAAGAAACATTGAAAAATTTTAAGTGATTCTTAACCTTGTCAATCCTTTTCACTTAAATAATGTTGATAGAAAGTCAAATAAAGATGAGAGGAAGATACCAAGAAGTTTTTAGGCACTGAAAATTTTAATTTTATGGTTCTAACTATGAGATGCTTCTAAAATGACTAATGATTCAAAGACATATTGCTGGAGAAACTGAATAATATCAAACCAAACATTTTTTATTTTAAAAATATTTATTTATTTAAAATTAAATATAATAATAGAAGAGAATGCATTTATGACTGTCCATTTTTTCTTTGCTTCCTTTTAGGATATTCTTTTGTTTTCTGCTGTGCACTTTTTACTGTAATCTTTTTTCCCCTTTCATTACCTTTACCTCCCCCAAGCAGGCTATAGTTACACTTGGATACACACACACACACACATATATAAACATTTACACCCATACATATATCTATATGCACACACACACATATATACATCACCTTTACACATTTGTAAACATGCATTTAAAACAATATTAATATGGCTGACATATAATGTAGATTTCTCTCTTGAATGAATCTTTTAAGTTTGACTTTCTGAGGTAAATGATTATTATCCCTACTTTTTTTTCCCAATAAATTATACTCTTGATCTTTGTTATAGTGTTTATGTATATCTCTTCCTATCTCTGCTAACTCTTCTACTTTAATTCTACTCCTTAACTTGCCTTGTTCTATTAACTTCCCCCCAGCCATGGATGTCTTCCTTATCTTCTTTCCCTATCCGTTCCCAGCCTCTTTATCTCATTCCCATTAATCTACACACTTTATTCCTCTCCCATTAATGTAAACACCTTTCTGTTCCCCAAGCTATTTTATACCACCCTTTCTTCTTTCTTTATCACTTTTCCAGTAATCTACACAATTTGTCCCACTGCCATAAATCTAAAAACCCTTCTATATTCCCATCATATTCTATTCTCTTACCCCTTATTTCTTTATAGATTTTGGAAGATGCTATACCTACCGTTCAGTGTGTGTGTGTGTGTATGTGTGTGTGTGCGCGCGCGCGCTGGCGTGTGTGCACTGACTCCTATAAGCATTGATCCCTATTTTACCATTCCTTATGTGAGTAGGTTTTCAGCACTATGAGCCCTCACACCCCATTAATGCCTCTGTTAGTTCTTCCTCTGCACTTCATTCATATAACATAATTACTATTTTTATTCTTTCTTAGGCAGAGTCACATTATATTCAGCTCTACATTTCCATGTAAAAAACATAAACAATTTATCCTTGAAATTAATATTTGATATTATTATCAAATAATATTTGATTATATTTATTATATTATTATTGTGTCAAGGCTCTTTTTTAATCTAATCTTTTTTAAATATTTGGCTTTTTTCATAATCTTGTTTTTCTTGGATGTTTTTTGTTTGTTTGTTTGCTTTGTTTTTCCTCAATCTCTCAATTCATTTTTGAAGTCTTTTTGGGGGAGGGAGCAAGTAGCCATTTAATATTATTCTTTGGAGTAGAAAAGACATATTTTTACTTCAGTGTCCTCCTTTGAAATGAATCCTGATCTTTTTAAATTTCATTGTAAGTTTCTATGGTTGACTTCTTTCTCCTTTGCCTGTTCATTTTTTAAATATAAGAAATATTAATGTAACCATCTCTAATCCTGAGAGAAGGAGAGGAAAGGAGGGATGCTTTGGGTTTCACTTCAACTCTCTCCTCTGACCTGAAAACCCAAATCAAGAACTTCAGGTGTCCACAGCTGAAGCATCCCAGCCTCACTGTTGCTGCACTCACAAAGTGTGTTGGTTGCTTCTCATCCAGGGCAGCATTTCTGCAGCACAACTGGGCCTGACATTCTTTATCAGGAGGGGATCCTTCAATCTTCCCAAACTCAGACCCCAAAATTGTCCAGGAGGTTTTGGCTGAGGTTACCTTCAAACCCAGTTAGCTCCAGGGCTCTTTGCTATTTTGCTGAAGCTAATCTGGAAGTGTTTATACTTCATGAGAATCTTTTAGGGTTGTCACAGGATGATCCTATTCTATCCTAAATTTTGTTATTCACTGAACTCTGTTCTCCCTGAGGCATAATTTTGTTGTGTTTGTGGAAGAAATCTGGAGAACTGAAAATTTTCTTACCTACTTTGCCATCCTCCCAGAATCCTCTCTGATATTCTTTCTTTAAATGAATCCCAACTAATGAAGGATGTTAGTTAAATACAAAGAAAGGCTGACAAATATTCCTTAGATTTGGGCAGAATGGGTTTTATCATATTCCCCAAAGCTCTAAGAAATATCATTTTCTGGAACATTTGGTGATTGACTGATAATTTGATTCACTGAGGTACAGTGTCCATCTGAACAAAAGGAGTAAAGGCACAGTTCAAATGCAAAGTCATAAGCATTTCTTGGTGAATACATTGTGTCCATGGAGAAAAGCAGAACTGCCTTTGCTGCTCTGAAGATTGGGGATTTAGACAAAGGTTTACATAGTTTTATAAGAGAAGACAGGAGAATAGGAAGAATATGGAGTACCTAGAATTAGGATGTTTGTGCAAGGTCTTTCCATTTATGGCTGGTATGAACTACTTTGAGCCAGTCCTGTGGTTGCTGGTACAGCAGTGGTGTTTCAGGTTCACTTAGTGGACCCTGCAAAGAATAACATTTATGTCAAACTCAAGCAACTCTCATTCTGCCTCCTGACTGGCTGATTTTGATTTCCAGGTTATTTCAGCTTCTCTTGGATAATAGTGGCATTCAAGTAAATCAAGCTAATTAGTAAACATTATTTATTCCATTTCTTCATTGCTCTTACTATATTGGAGTACCAATGATATTTGCAAGAAAGCCACCCTGGAAATGATTATAGTTTACACATTTACTGATATATTGTGATAGAGAAATTATCTAAAAACATTTGATATCCTCCAAGTACAGACAACATTTACTCTGGTACTTGCTGATTTCAAATGAAAAATAGAAAAAGCAGAAGATGGACAGAAATTTATGAGATATAATTCAAAAAAAGAAAATGAGAGAGGCTAAACACTATTCATTATAATGAAATTTCAATTCATTATATCATAAATACTTTTTATGAAAAAAAAATGACTATTTTAATGGACAACAAAAAGTTTATTGTTCACATGAGAGTTATTCTTCAGTTAGCTGTCTGTGCATAGTCAGACCATCAATTCACCACAACTAAGATTAGCATTACATATTTGAGAAATTTAATATTGACATACAATATTAAGGCAATTTAAGCATACATTATTTATTTCTCTGTGGGGTGGGGGGGGCGAGGATAGGGTTGGGGGAGCAATTGGAGTTAAGTAAGTTGCCTGGGTCACACATAGCTAGAAAATTGAACTCAGTTTCTTCTGACTCCAAGGTAGGTATTCTTTCTATTCTGCCATGCCATCTAACTACTGAACTAGATGAGGTGAGATCTTTCAAGACAATTGTGAAAAGCGAGTAAGGCTTCATCTATTTCAAAGTTTATGTAGACCTGAAGGACTTTAAGCATTAAGTCAAGGGCATCCTTAAGTCCCCTTCTTGTTATCCTCCCTATTTCAGTCAAATAATGTACTTGTTGGTCAAGTTCAATTTCTTGGGTAGTTCCTGCATTTAGAATGTAAGATCCTCAGCCAATGAGAATGAGGGTCAGTGCTGGGAGAAGGTATTTGAGTTAGGGATTAAAAGTGTTGATGCTGCCCCCTACGGTGCTTCCTCCCTTCAATTGTCTGCTGGATGGGTGGGACGCCGGGTTCTTGGGAGAATGTATAATAAACTTTGCTTTGCTTCTAGAGATCTCTCCAGCTTTTTATTAAATGGTTTCTGACCCCCACACTACTCTCTTTAATCATGCATTATTTAAAAAAAAAAAAAAAAAAAAACATTGAAAGGCAAAATTTATATGACAACAAAAATGACATTGACATTGAATAGGATAATTTTATCCAGAAGTCAAAGTGATCAACAAGATTAAAAAAGTTTCCTTTCTGAGAAAAAATGGAGGGAAATAGAGAATGTGATTGCCAAAGACATTGCTGGATTAAAAATTAAACTTTTGTAGGGGATTTTATGAAAGAAAATGAATGATTTTGAACACTGCCATCTAATAAAGCTATAAAAAGCAGTGCAGCAATAAGAAGTTTAAAATAACTATAAAAGATAGGGGGTGGCTAAATATATATAGAGAGAGCATTTACCCTGAAATCAGGAGGACCTGAATTCAAATCCTGCTTCAGGGACTTGACACTTCATGTTTATGTGTCCCTTGGCAAGTCACTTAACTCTGGTTGTCTGGCAAAAACCAACCAAACAAACAAATTTTACGGCTATAGCTAAGTATTCATGCCAAGAGAATTAAGGATGAATATGGAAAGAGGATCAAAAAACAAGAAAAATGGAAAATTGTTGTGAATTGAATGATTCATAGATATCTCACAATTAGCACATCCAAACTAAACTCATTGTTTTTTAACCCAAATATACTCATCTTACATGCTATCTTTACAGACTTGACATGCATGTATTACTATAAAGATTAGGCACATCAATTAGTAGAGAAAAAATATATTATTTGATAGAAAAGATTTTCATCCTATTATCTTTATTTTCTTTGCCATAATAATAACTATTTCAATCTATACAACTAGATCCTTTGAGATTTTCTCAAATTACAAATTTTCTAGTATTACAGAGGAATAGAAATGACATTAAACAGAACAAAGTTATGAAAAACACTTGGATTGGTTCAAGATGCTTGAAGCAATACAATTGTGAGGACTTGATTTGCAAGGTATCTAAAGAAAATTAAGGTATTGATAGCAAAAAAAAAGTTGACCTAGAATATATCAACAACTACTCACCCGTATGTCTACCTTCCTATTGTTCTTGAGGCTATTACCAACCTTGTCACCCAGATGTTGGTGTCTGCTATTGTGCTCTCTTACCCCACATATCAAATATATCAGTTGTCAAATATTGCTCTTCCTAACTACAGAGCATCCCTGGAAGAGGTTCTCTTTTTTTTTTTTTTTTACTCGTACCTCCACCATTCTAATTCAAATCTTATTATTTTGTTGTTCCACTTCAAATCTTTTTTTTCCCCCTACAATCTAATTCTCAATAAAACTGCCAAAGTGGTTTTTCCCTGAAAGTTCAGATCTGATGCATTTACTCAATAAACTTTTACTTCTAGGATTTCTCTGAAATTTAAAATTCTTCATAATCTGAACTCTTCCTGCTTTTCCAATTTCTTACATACTGTTTCTCTCCTCAAACTCTATAACCCAGACATAATGGCCTTTTTTTCTCATTTTTTTCTGTCCTATACATGTAATCTTCCATTTTCTATCTCCATACCTTTACATGTCCCTCATTCCTGGAATGCACTCCCTCCTTACCTTCATTTGCAATTCTTGGCTTCTTTCAGCACTCAGCTCAAGTGTCCTCTTCTACAACTCTTAGCTACCACTTCCTGCCCCATAAAACTGTCTTGTATTTATTTATCTTTTATCTATTTTGCAAATGCCTACATATGTACATATTTTTTCTCTTTAGTTTGCAAACACCTTGAGTCAGGAATTGTTTCATTTTTGTCTTTGAATCTGTAACACAGTGGTTAGCACATAGTAGGTACTTAATAAATTCTTGCTGATTAATTGAAGAATTCAGTCAAGTGGTAATGAAAACCTGAATTAGGAATCTGATCATATAGAAAGAATAGACATGAAAAATATTTGGGAAGTAGACTTATAGGACTTAATAAGTAATTAGATGGATAAACTAAGGTCATATAGTCAATGATGATTCTAAGCTTTGGCTCCTGAGTGATACTTAGTTGTTTTAAAAAAAGTATTATGATTTTCATATCAAAAATTAAGTCAGCTATCACTTATAATTTATTTCTTAGAAACTAAAGTTGCTTATAATATACTACTGCCACTTTCCAGCAAAAAGGTTAAGTTACAAAGGCAACCTCTTAATTGCTGAAAGTGCAACATACAAGAGATAAAATCATAGGAAATATTACATTCATATATGTTTGCTAATTGCTCTTTCTTGCTTAAACTAATAGTTAGAGTTTACTTTTTGGCTTGATTTGTGCCTGTAAGGAAAGTTGTTTTTTTTTTTTAATATTAAAATGTAATTTCCTAAGTATACAGATTTCTTATTTTGCTAAATTATACCTATAATTTACCTACATTTAATATTTATTTAGTAATTATCATATTGTTGACTTTCAAACTAGTTCTGTTCAGATATGTCTGGGCTCACCACAAAATGGGAAATAGGAAAGTTATCAATGTACAATATTATTTAGACACAGAAAAGCTATTTATACTCTTTACACATGAGAATTGGTAAACATCAAAAGTGCCCACAAGTACACATTAATAAGGACAAAATGGTATATTATAACATAACTATTATTTTCTCAGATACTTGGGGCTTAAAGATTAGAACATAAAGCAGTTTATGAGACAGTAAAATAGGCATTTTACATTTTGCCCCGGCTTTGTATTTTCTGAACAATTCTCTAAAATCTCATTTTTCAAACGTCTAGCTGGGAGTTGAGCTCTTTCCCATTGGTAACATCATCTCTAAGGAAAAAAAAATAACCTTGATGCCAATCAGTTCCAATCAAGGGATCTAGGATCTCTAGGCCTTTTAAGACTGCCTCTATCTTGGAACTTGAGTTCTGTCACTTGAATTTGAGGAAGAAAACACAAAGCAAAAGACTCAGGCCTATTTCAATTCATTGTACCTTCTCTTTAGCTTCCATGTGCTAGCAGATGTCCTACTTCTCAGGAGGGACAAAAGGTGTTATTCATTCACTTCTCTTCATGGAAAGTCTAATGAAAGAGTTGTACATGTCCAACTCATAGCAATGAAGGAATGAGTGCATCAGAATCTATTTATACTTTTTAAACTGATGCAGCCCCTCATCCGCTACCATTATGAGGCTAGGAACAAATTAGAAGTTTATTACATTATTTCAAAAGCACTGGAGCTCTTGAGTGCTGAGTTAACCTTTGTGATTGACTAGCAATAGGCAGGGAAATTACTGCAATTTTATGGGGAGTAAGACCATTTGTTAGCTTCTACTATGATTTCAACTTTCCTTATAGGATAAATCAAACTAAAATGAAAACTCTAACTATTGGTTCAAACAAGAAAGAGCTATCAGCAAACAAATATGAATATAATATTTCCTATGATTTTATCACTTGTATATTGCAGTTTCAGCAATTAAGAGGTTCCCCTTAACTACTTGGTTGGGAAGTGGCAGTTGTATTTTATAAGCAGCTAGTGGCAGTAACATTTTATAGGCAACTTTAGTTTCTAAGAAATAAATTAAAAGTGATAGCTGGCTTAATTTCTGGTATGAAAATCATAATACTTTTTTTGAACTTATTTAAATATAAACTACTTAAGCAAAGAAGATGATTTTATAAGAAAAATAAAAAGTAATAATCATCTTCTTAAAAGTCTTATATCAGAGAAACTGAAGCAAAGCTCTGAAACAAAGCCCTTTATTAAAGGGATCTGGCTGTCTCTGATGAATTGGATCCCAGACTCAAATGGACAAAGCACTGGCCTCTCCTCCCCTCCCTCAGTTTTAGGGCTGGGGCTGGCAGAGAAGGGTCTGCTCAGCTAGATTAAGGGACTTCTTTTGCACTTCAAAGTGCCAGATCAACAATGCTCCCAAGGATATCTGTTCCATGAGGGTGGTCACCTAACCCTGATTCCTATCTATGTTAAAACATCTGCCATTGTATCTTTCCTCCTGCAAAGTCCAGTCACTGTTTAATGTCAAAGGTGCCAGCAAGGGTGAACAAGAATGCTTATAAGGCTGTCCCTACTTCAGTTGGGCACGGAACCATACCAGAATCCTACTGGAGGTCCGTCCTGGCCATGCACACCATCTAGGCCAGTTACAAATAAATTATTTCTAAATTATGAATTACTATGGCTATCTTGAATTTTATTGCCTGGGCTATTTCAAGACCAATCTCAAATGGATCTTATGGCCTGAGATACACATTCCTTCCAGTGTCTTATTTTTATGAGACTTAATAAAACATTCTAAAGAGGAGGTACAGAGTACAGAATTTCACTGGTTGACATATAATATATAAGCTAAAAATGTTATGTCATCAGAGTCATAGATTGGATGAATGTCTCTGTGATAGTGAAGAATATTTATGCTGATAGATGATCACAAAATGAGTTTTCTCTTTCAAGAAGATAAGCTACAAATATGCTCCAGGAACATATTAGGGAAGGGGAGACTTTCCATAACATGTCACCTATGCTTGATTTGGTTATGGAATTTGAGCAAAAAGGGATGGATATATTGATGTTAACATTCTTGTAGTTATGCTAGTTCCATATCTTATAAACAAATAGTGAACATTGAATTAAAATTTGAGGCCCATTATAAGGCCCTTTTATTAGAATCTATATTTCTATGTAATTGTACAAAACTATTTTAATTCATTATTTATTCTTATATTTATTATTTGATGACTGACTAAATTTGTATTCTTACATGAATATAGTAATATAATTGCTAATAATCATTATTTCTCATGGTATTACAATGAACTGACTAATACTGATTAGAGTTGGAGTCAAGATCCTCAGTGAATCATCTGTCTTATAACTATAAATCTATGTTCTAGAGGTAGCCTTTCCTCTTTTAATTATTTAAATTCCTTTTCAATGTTGGTGTCTTTCCTCTTTTAATTATTTTCTATTTATTCTATATATAGCTTGTTTCTATATATTTGTTTGTTTTCTCTTTCACTAGATTCTAAGCCTTTTGAGAGCAGGAATTGTCTTTTGTCTCTTTTTGCATTCCCAGTGTTTAGGTACAAAATAGGTGCTTAATAAATGTTTATTGAGTTTTGAGTATTGATTAATATGTCATCATGGAGAAGAGATATCTTCATTTTTTGTTTCAGCAAAACATGCTTTGGTAGTCCCTCACATATTAAAACTTTTTTTTTTTCTTTTGGCCTGGTGATTGATTATTTGAATATAGGGAGGCTCATGCCAAAGAGTTGATAACCAGATGATGTTTTTGCAGCAGTAGAAGAAACACATCAAAATCATGGAAGAGTTGTCATTTTTGCTGATCAAGGGAGAATCCACATCTGATGAAATCACACATTCCTAAAGTATTTAAATAAATCCATGCAATGAATTGATATATTTTACTAACTTTTTCAGTTTAACCTTAATCCTAATTAGAATGTACTTTTATAAGTCACCTTCATATTTCAACATATGTTAAACCATTCCTAGATTTGTGCTTGGTTCATGAATTTTTGTTTGTTTATTTTTTATTTTATTTTTAATTTGTGGGATAAAACAAACATTACAAAAGAAAGAAAATATAGTTCCCATCCTCAAGGAGCTCATAGTTTAATGGAGGAGACAATATGCAAAGAAATACTATAAAGAAGACTTTCTTTGTCTCTGTCTCTGTCTCTTTCTTTCTCTCTGTCTGTCTAGCTCTCATTTTCTCTGTTTCTATCTGTGTGTGTGTGTATACTATCTCTGTATATATGTGTATAAATACACATATATGATAAACAGATTAACAAAAGGAAGGCAATACAATTAAAGGGAGGTGGGGAATGCTTCCTGTGAAAGATGGAATTTTAGTTGGGACTTTTTTATTTGAGAAGTCTGTAGGTGGTGTACAGGCATAGAGAACAGCCAGAGAAAATGACTGAACCAAAAGATAAAATATATTGTCTGTGAATTAGCCAGGAGGAGAGGAGTAAGGTATAGGCAAGCAAGTCATCAAATATAACAATTTCTATGGAAAGAAGATAAAACAGTTTATCATTTTTAAAAATAGAGAATTAAAATTATTATTAATTAATTGAATAATTTTTTAAAATAGGGAAACAATATCATCAGTAAGCAGCAACTAGTGGGGGAGCCAGTTTCAATCCATTTGTGAGACTCAGATCCTCAGATGAACAATAATAGCTGAAAAAGTGACAAATGCTATAAATTGGGGTTTAATTTATCATTTTGTGGATTGCCTAGGTTTATATCAGTTGATTGTGGAAACAATCCAGTGAAGTGATGTTTTTAATATCCTTATTTTACAGATGAGGAAGCTGAGACTTTGAGAAGTATCTTGACCTGCTCAAATTCAGACAGCTCATGAATATTTGAAAGAAGATTCAAACCCTGATGTTACTAATTTTGCATTCATCTTTTAGTTCATTAGTAACTCATTATATTTATATGTACCATGATGTTATTTTGCTATTCTCCAATTGATGGGTGTCCACTTTGTTTCTTATTATGCTTCAAATATTTTGAAGCCCTTTCTCCCTTCCTTTTGACATTTTTAATTGGCCTTCTTGGCATATAAGTTCAATAATGGGATCAATGGAATAGACAGTTTAATGAATTTTCTTGAATGTTTCCAAATTGTTTCCCATAATTGTTGGACTAATCCACAGCATCACAGCTTTTTTTGCTTGATTTCCATGATCTCTCCAGAATCAAGAATTTGCATTTTTTTACTGTCTTATCAATTTCTATGCATTTTTTGGTAGAGTTTTCTTCCTGAAATGATCATGCATTTTATAGCTATTTGCAATGTAAATTCTATTTCAATTTTTTCCTTCTAGCTCTCTTGCTAACTCCATTTCCACGTAAAATGCCTTACAAATATCCTCATTTTACAATTGATGAAATTGAGGCATATAGCTGTTAAGTGACTTGCCCAGGACCACATAAAAAATAAGTTTCTGAGGCTGGATTTGATCCCAAGCCTTTGCAGTTTCAGTTTCAGTGCTATAATCCATAGGAATTTTTATTTGTTAATGTTCAGTGGTTTTTCAGTACTGTCTGATCCTTGTGACCCCATTTGGGGTGTTTTTGGCAAAGATACTGGAGTGGTTTTTAATTTCCTTCTCCAGTTCATTTTATAGATGAAGAACTGAGACAAACAGGGTTAAATGCCCTACCTCACACAGTTAGTGTCAGAGGCTACCTAATTGGAACATTCATAAGTAGCATTAGAAATGCTAATGATTTTTGTGCATTTATTTTACATGCCACTACTTTGCTAAAGCTATTAATTATCTGGATTAGATTATTTGATGTCTCTTTGAGATTTTCTAAGTAAAGTATATTACTATCTATAAATAAGAATACTTTTGCTATTTTTCTGCTATTCTCTATCATCCAGGTAATATTGTGATTTAAATTTTCCCCCATTCTCCCTTCACCAATTTTTGTTTGTATATTTATTTAAAACTTTTTTTAAATGAAGAATCTAATCATCAGAAATTCATGAAGAACATATGGTATGGTGGAAGAAACTCTGAATCCTTCCCTTTCCCAAGGGAAATATTAATTCTCCCCTCCCCTTTTCTCTTGACAATTCCTTTTTGATTGACCCCCTTACAAGCTTTTGCCCAAAATTGCTCTGTTCTTTCAGTAGTTTTGTCTTGACCTGATATTATGTAAACAATAATTTGGCTGTTTAATTTTTTTCTTTCTTACTATGAGAACTTAATTACCTGTCTTGAATTCCATTTGTCTGACGAGTTTTCATGTCAAAGTTTTGCTCAGGTCTAGTTTCATCAGGATCATTTGAAAATTCTCCCTTAGGCTAAAAGTCTATGTGTTTTTCATCGATGATTAAATTAAATATGCATCATGTTTTATTTAAAAGTGCCTATTAATTTCTTTGCTTTACAGAATATCTCAATCTATACCTGTTTTTCTATTTCTTATGGATGCAGAATTTATTGAGTAATTCAAACCTTTTTTAAAAATACATTTCTAATAAATAGGACTTGCAGGAACGCAAAAATGGATATATCTAACATTTCCTCTGCTCACCCATCTCCAAAGGATCTTTGGTTCCTGCCAGGAGAGGAAACAGGTTGGGACCAGAGACTGATCACTCTGCTATCCTTAGAGAGAGAGAGAAAAGGAGTACCAGGCTGGAATTATGTCTGTCTGCTCTTTTTCATAATATTGAGTTAGGGGATACACTTTTTAGGATCAAGGTAAACTTCTGATCACTATTCCATAGTGGAAAAGGGGTAATCCAAAATTGATATCCAGTGTTCAACTTCTTTCCTATTAAATTCCAGTTCCACAATAAGCACACATAACAAATAACAAAGCCAACCATTTAACCAAGTCAATAGCAAAACTGAAATTAGAGAAAGTATGCATATAATAATATATACCAGATGATATAGATTAAATGGGCTCTCATTTTGGGAACAAGAAAATTCATTTTTAGCATCACCTGATGCTAAATACTTGAGTTTAGG
This sequence comes from Antechinus flavipes, assembly GCF_016432865.1. NCBI lineage: Eukaryota > Metazoa > Chordata > Mammalia > Dasyuromorphia > Dasyuridae > Antechinus > Antechinus flavipes. The sequence goes on along the minus strand of NC_067400.1, from coordinate 215,398,433 downwards.
TCTTGGACCTGCAATTCACAAGCTATGTGACCATGGGCAAGAAAATTCATCTTTCTGTATTCTTTCCCTTATCTGTAAAATGATTCTTGTACTATTTACCTTGCAGAGTTGTTTTTTATACTTTTTTTTCAATTTTCTCATAATATATAAATGTGAGTCAAATAATAATGACTGAGGCTGGAATCTAATATTCTCTTTAAGCTTTATTCTTTGGAGATGACTAGATTGCAGTAAAGCAGGAAAAAAATTAAGGCCCACTCTCAAGTTATAGTTTTACAACATAAATTTAAGGTAATGTTGAAAAGTACCATAAGAATCTATTTAAAGCTATCAGCAAGTATCATATATAATGGAGACAAACTAGAACCATTCCCAGTAAGATCAGGGGTGAAACAAGGTTGCCCACTATCACCATTATTATTCAATGTTGTGTTAAAAATGTTAGCTTTGGCAATATGAGAAGAAAAAGATGAAAGGAATTAGATGAGGAAACCAAATTACTACTCTTTGCAGATGACATGACAGTATACTTAAAGAATCCTAGAGAATCGCCTAAAAAACTGCTAGAAATAATTCACAACTTTAACAAAGTTGCAGGCTACAAAATAAATCCACAGAAATCACCAGGATTTTTATATATTACCAACAAAGTCTAGTAGCTAGAGATAAAAAAAGAAATTCCATTTAAAATAACTATAGATAATATAAAATATTTGGGAATTTATATACTAAGGCAAAGTTGGGAATTATATGATTACAACTACAAAACACTTTCCACACAAATCAGATCTAACCAATTGGAAAAATATCATGTTGATGGGGAGGCCAAACAAATATAATAAAAATGAAAATATTGCCTAAATTAATCTACTAATTCAGCACCATCAAGAAATTCCCAAGAAATTATTTTACAGGGCTAGAAAAAATAATAAAGTTCATCTGGAACCACAAAGAGTCAAGAATTTCAAGGGAATTAATGAAAAAAAAGCAAATGAAGGTGGCCTAACTGTGCCAGACCTAAAACTATATTATAAAGCAATGGACATCAAAACTATTTGGTACTGGATAAGAAATAGAATAGTCATTCAGTGGAATAGATTAAGTTCAAAGGACAAAATAATCAATGACTATAGTAATCTAGTGTTTGACAAACCCAAAGACCCCAGCTTTTGGGATAAGAATTCACTATTTGACAAAAATTGCTGGAAGATTGAAAACTAGTATGGCAGAAACTAGACATTGACTCACACCTAACACCATATAACAAGATAAGGTTGAAATGAGTTCATTATTTAGGTATAAAGAGTGATATTATAAGCAAATTAGAAGAACAAAGGATAGTTTACCTCTCAGATCTGTGGAGAAGGAAGAAATTTGTGGCCAAAGAAGAACTGGAATTCATTATTGAACACAAAATAGATAATTTTGATTATGTTAAGTTAAAAAGATTTTGTACAAACAAAACCAATGCAGACAAGATTAGAAGGGAAGCAATAAAGTAAACTTATAATAAAGGACTCATTTCCAAAATATAAGGAGAATTGACTCAAATTTATAAGAATTCAAGCCATTCTCCAATTGATAAAGGATCAAAGGATATGAACAATTTTCAGATGAAGAAATTGAAACTATTTCTAGTCATATGAAAAGATCTTCTAAATATTGATCAGAGAAATGCAAATTAAGACAATTCTTAGATACCACTACATACCTCTCAGATTGACTGAGATTAGAGGAAACAATAATGATGAATGTTGGAGGGGAAGTGGGAAAACTGGGACTCTAATACATTGTTGGTGGAGTCTGTGAATTGATCCAACCATTCTGGAGAGCAATTTGGAACTATGTTCAAAAAGTTATCAAACTGGGGATACCCTTTGATCTAACAGTATTTCTACTGGGCTTATATCCCAAAGAGATCTTAAAGGAGGGAAAGGGAGCCACATGTGCAAAAATGTTTGTGGCAGCCTTTTTTTTTGTAGTGACAATAAACTGGAAACTGAATGGATGCCCATTAATTGGAGAATGGATGAATAAATTATATGAATGTTATGGAATATTATTGTTCTATAAGAAGTGATCAGCAGGGTGATTTCAGAGAGGCCTGGAGAGATTTACATGTACTTATGCTGAGTGAAATGAGCAGAACCAGGAGATAATTGTACACAACAACAAAATTATATGATGATCAATTGTAATGGACATAGCTCTCCTCAACAATGAGGTGATTGAGGTCAGTTTCAATCGTCTTGTGATGAGAACCATCTATACCTTGATAGAGGTCTGTGAGAATTGAGTATGGATCACAACTTAGTATTTTCACTCTTTCTATTGTTTGCATGTATTTTGTTTTCCTTCTCATTTTTTCCATTTTGATCTAATTTTTTCTTGTACAGTAAGATAATTGTATAAATATGTATACATATATTGGATTTAACATATATTTTTAACATGTTTAACATATATTGGATTACTTGCCATCTGGGGAAAGGGATGGGGGAGGAGGAGAAATTTGGAACACAAGGTTTTGCAAGAATCTATGTTGAAAAATTGTCTGTGCATATGTTTTGAAAATGAAAAGTTTTAATAAAAAAAAGTACTATAAGAAAGTATTGGGTTTTAGAGACCCATAGTTTGTTTAAGTTCCAAATCAGGCAATAGAATTCTACCACTATACAATTTGGCTAAGTCATTTGAGGTTTGTCAAACTTCATATGTGACAAACTTTATATAAGATAGTAGATTTTTTACTCCTATATGATAGCCTGCTTGTGTTATCAACTTAGGCAAGTTCTTATGGGGAACTGAAGTACTGCAGAGTTGCACTCATCAAAATCAAGTAACCTTCTTAAGTATCACCATTATCTAGTTTAAAAAAAAAAAAAAAAAAAGACTTTTTTGGCCATCTACTTTGTTGATTCAATGTAACCAAATCCTGACACTGTACTTAGAACTAATTGGCATTTGGTCTGGAACAAGAAAAACTAAAAAGTTAAGGAAAGCTTGAAACACTTTAAGAAGTAAACAACAAAAATAAATAACATGATAACTAACTGAGCACTTTGAGTAAAAAAGAATTTTACATTTATATGATTTCATTTTATCTTCACAAATGTAATGTCAAGTATTTAAAAGTGAAGCAAGTGACCTTGCACAGCCCTCCCTTACTCAAATTCAATTCACTTGCATGTCATGGTACAATTTCCCTGATGTCATGAACTTCTTCGAGAACAAAGGACATTCAACAGCAAAAGCAAAAGCAACAAGCAGGGATTATCATCTTAATATTACCCATGATAAAATTAAAGTCCACGTATTTTAAGGAATTTACCCAAAACCGAATCGATATTTGGAGTACTCTGACTTATGGAGAGGAAAGATCTGTTTTTAAGGCACACCTTTTGACATATTGAACATATGACAAGTCCTTTGAGCTCTCAGCCTTCTAGGTAACTCTCAGAATATAAACTGAAGAGAATATGTTTTCCTGTATTGATAGATTCCTTACTTGAGAGTTTCCCATATTTATGAAATCACAGTATTATGCCTATTCACACAACTGATTAGTGGCCAAACTATGACCCAAACCAGGTTCTTTTGGTTCCAAATTCATTATTCATTTCATTACAACATATCATGAGATGATTAAAGAGAGATATTATGGGGAAAAGGAAAGCACAGAATACATGTGTAAAAATTGTGGCATCTGGGAAATGAAGGCAAATAAGGCATTATCATTTCTTTTTCAGTTATAGTCAGTGAGCAAAATTAAATTAAGATAAACCAGAAATTTTTCAATTTGTTTCTGTGGTTGGAAACACACATAGCATTCATACCTAAACATTACTAATGTGGGGAATAAGCATATATTCATTTTTAAATGGAAAATTCAATTTAAGGGGGAAAAACCCTAACTTTGTAATTTGAATTGTTTTCCTTCCTGACAAATCATCATTAGAAGCATTTATTTAAGGGAAAACTAACGAGACACATATATTATTGGATTCTGTTGCTCTCCCATGCAATTATTCCACTCAAATTTGGAGTTTACTTGATTGTTTTGTTGAAAATCATCTCCTTTTTTTGCCATCCTTTATAATCAGGGTTTGCATGTTGGTGATGTTTAATGACTGGTATGTGTGTGTGTTTGTGTGTGTGTGTGGTGTTACATTGAGTAGGATAGAATTGAGAAGGATAAAGCTAACTTTGGATTGTGTTCGTAGTTTAATTTCATTATCAATATATTTCATAAGCACGTGTGTCGCATTTTCAAGTTTGTGAGCATATTTCAGGCACATTAGAGATTAGATAAAACTAGTGAGACTCATCTATTTTTAGCTTGAAAGACATAACTAGGATTTTTCTAACCTTCCAGGAATTGCAGTGCCTGGCCCATTGATTTACAAGTCTATTGAAAACATGGCTTAATGTAAAAACTTTCTTTCAAGTGTAGTTAAGCTAGACATTCTGATGGTGTGACTATACCTTGGAATAATAAGATGAAAAGAGCAATTAAATATGTGAAACTGACTGTGGAAAACACGGAATCTCAGAAATTCTCATTCTCTTAACAACTTACATCAGATTCAGGCTTTTTAGTTAAAAAGGAGAAAAAGTCCTGAAGTGTTAAAGCAATCTTTCATCTAAATCTGTCTTCACTTGCCTTGGTTTGTTGCAAAGGGATACTTCTTCTCTTCCATCCATCCCCATTTTCATTCCCTCTGCCTCCTCTCAAAATTTTATTTTATGTTTTCATTGGAGTATTGTCAGGATGGGATTATCGTCTGCCCTTGACCCTAATATGCAACTCCCAATGATAACATATGGATGACAGCAGCATATAGCTCATGGTAATGATCATCTGGAAACTTGGAGGTATTTTCTCCCTTCTCTGCAAAACATATGTCACTTTTATTTCTGAAATGGAACATATATGTGTGCTTTAGATAATAACTTCATGACCTGATCCTGTTGGGATTGAGTCCCCACTCTCAAAGGTATTGTCTAAATTAAGTGAGTTAGTGGGAATTATGTACAGAACAAACACACGTTAAAAAAAAGAACCAATTATATTTTAAGAGTCTTGTACTGACTACATCTAGATAGCTGTCTTTCTCCAAAGTACAATCCAATGATATGAGAATATGATTGCAGGAAATAGGAATAAGTAATTGGCTTATGGTTTGCAAATCTTATTTGATCTTTATAAAAACTTTCTGTAGTGAATGCTATAGGTATTAATGCCTCCATTTTATAGTTTTAATTTTACCATTTTAAATCTAACAAAAGTTATATAGTAAGGGTCATGTAGTAAGTTAGTGTTTGAGCTAAGTTTGTTTGTTTTCACTCAAGTGCTCTAATTCCAAGAGCTGCATGTTTTCTACTGTCCTGTAACAGATGGGACTGACTCAGGTTGATATCTTATTTGTTTAAGTTTAGATTTAGAAAAAAATAGACAAACAGGCAGACATTTATCAGTCATCCAACAGTTAACAGAAAAATATTTATTTAGTCATATTGTAGAAAGGATTTCCAACAATGATACTGAAGCATTTAATTTAGATAAATGTGCTTTTCTTTTATCTCCATATGGAAACACATCTGGTCAGTATGGTAGGGTGTGGTGACTCTCTTGGTCTTGGGACATCCATCAAATCTGAAAATCTCCAATTTCACAGGGCAGGGATGGAGAAGGATTATGTCCTTAGAGACCAGTAAACCCTATCAATATAGCCAGAAGCTACCAGGAAGCTAGGTCAAGGGAAGCACAGCTTGAGCTTCAGGTCACTTGGGCCAATCAAATCCCTAGGATAAGTTTGTTCCCTTTCACAAAACACTATATTAACCCATGATAGAAAGGGGTCTTAACACATGCCATACTAACTTTCTCTTTATAGCTTACAAAGTGAGTTTTATTTGTGGCCTTATTCTATTGAATAATTTTTCATACTGAAGAAATAGATGTCAAGTTTATCAGAGTAAAAAAACCCCATAAAATTGGGATTTGGAAGAGAGAGAGAGAGGAAGATGGAGGGAGAGAGGTGACAGAATTGTAATTTTATAAGATCTTCCCAGGCTTGGAAAAAGTTGGATGCTGTCAATAGTTCAAGTAGGGGAGGTACCTTACTGGACTTACTGGAATTATAGTCATACTAAAGAAATGCATCTTGAAGAGGAGGCCAGGACAAGGGGATAAGTACAGACAGGATTTCTAAAGGAAAATGAGGGAAAAAAATAACAGGCAACTTAAGTAAATGAGTCACACATGCAGAAAACAACTAGCTATTCTAGGAATAAATGGAAAGCAGAATGTGTGTACTTGGTGTCTTTTGGCCCAAGGGCCAAAAGGATTCCTAAGGGAGAATTCCTTCTCCACCCATCTGTGTGTCTGTAAATACCTGATACCTGTGCCAGCAGATTGGCCTCAACATGGAGAATATTCATTTCCCAAGTGAACTCTGCCAGTTACTGGATATCATTAAATTACTAAGTTATTAAAGGCACTGACTGGATCATTTACTATGTTTCTACTGTTATATGATTCTCCAAAAGTCAATATTTATAAAAAGTACCATCATTCATATATTTTTATAAAAAGTCCAAACCCCAAACTACCAATTCATTATTGGTTAAATGACTTTTGTTTTCTTTTTCCAATAAAAGCAAGGGTATCATTTTGTGATGATGGGAGATTGTCAAGTAAGGAGGGATGGAGCAATGGGAGGCAGTGAAACACAGTGCCTTGAATCAGTAATAGATAGTGGAAATCAGGGAAAATTTAAAACTAAGTATTAGTTAAGATGTAGGGATTCCAAAAATGTTGGAGGTCATGATAAAACAATAAATTAGAAATAAAATGTCTTTCAGGAGCAGGGTATTACACATATAACTGGAAATCCAAGTAAAGCAGTGCATTAATGACAGAAGTTAAAACAAGGCTAAATTTAACAAGTTAAATCTCAACTAAGAAATTTCTTGTTTCCTATTACAAATCAACTTCCCATATAAATAGGCAGGATCTGTAGGGGGAATGATGATTATATTAATATCATGATAAGTCAGCTAACTTGGTTGAAATAGAGAATATGTGATCTCACAGATAGAAATAGTTACTGACAAAATGGTTATTAACTGAATAATTCACACTTTCTGGCTTATTTTTTGTTAAGATATTTGGCCAAGGAATATATATATATATATATATAATCAGCAATAATCTTTGATTTTATTAATACCTTCCTAATAACATGTCAAAAAGAAAGAGTATATCTCTTAGGGACTCCTCATTTCTAAATGGGTGGCTCGTTAGCAGATTAGGTGAATAGCTGGAAAAAAACTTCCACCCTCCCCTTTTCTTTTTCTTTTTTTTCTTTTTCTTTTCCTAACAAATGGTTTGAGGAGGCAGTTTCATTTGAAAATAGCCTATTGAACATTCAACCAAATTTAACTACCAAGTGATATTAAAAAAAACTTGTTTTATTCTATATGGCCATGATAATATGGGTGATTTTGACCCCAGAGGCTTACTATTACATAAATAATACATAAGAACAAGTTATCCAAACATAATCTATTCAAAGTTTATCTCCCACTTTTCTTATATCCTAAAGATGACTATAAGCAATTCAGATATACAAGTTCAGATGTATAATTTAAATGTTTCCTTGAATGGACAAAAAATGCAAACAACATAATTTCCATTGATTTATACTTCTATTAACACAGATCAGCATATGTAAATAAGGAAACTCTGGAGAATTTTGTACTCAGGGCTTAAAATATGAGAAATGGATTCAGGATCCAGATGAACTTGGAGAAAAGACAAAACAAAACAAAACTCTAATGGCAGTACTGTTCTTGGTCTTAGTTGTCTTAGTGCTAGATGAGGGCAGCTAGACCATCACAGAATAGAATGAATAGATGCCCGCAACAAGGTATAGTTACAACTTTTGGGGCCCTGGCATTCCCTGACCTAACCTTGAGTGTAGGGTTCTTCACTCCTATAGCTGGGTCATGTAGCTTCTTTTATTCCTCAGCCTCAGTGCAAAGACCCACCCTCCTATTCCTCACCAAGCATGTTCAAAGGGTGGAGACCACACAGAGTGCAGGACTTTACCTTTCCCCATTTATTTGCTCAGTGCATGGCTTATACTTATGTATTTAATAAATATTTTTCTACTTATTTATTCTGCTTTTTTTCTGCCTTTTCTTTTGTCCCTAGCTCATCAAGCAAATTACATGTTTCCCAAAATAACTCTGTAATATCATTATGAATTCCCCCAAACTAGCATTATGTATAATTCTGTGGAAATGACTTTTACATCTGTAATACAGTGAACTTTTTAATGATAAACTAAACAAAGAACACTTGAATTTTCAAGAATTTTGGATAAATGTATTCTTTTTATAATTTTTTATATACTTCATTATTTTCTGATTTGTCATAGTCATAGCTGTAGGAGAATCAAAAATGATTCACTAAGATTTTTCTCACTTCTAAAAATGCAGAAAATCATCAATACCTTTCTGTATCCAATCCATATTCTCCCATTCTCACATAAAGAAGCACCTTCCCTAGCTTGCAAAGCTAATTCCTCTTCTTGTTCTCCATCCCATTCCATAATGCCTTGCCTCCTCCAGTACTTTCCTTTCTCAAATATTCAATTTCTCTGCCTTTATGGAAACAATCTTCTGTATTTCCAAATCTACACAGATCTCCCTTTATGGATGTTAAAAACATTCCTCTGTTTTTCTCCTTTCTTTCATAGACAAATTTTAATCTATATTGGCTATCTTTATTATTTCACCTTTTGCATTCTGATTTAGTCTCCTCCTTCCCCCCAATCTACTAATACTGTATTCTTGAAAACCATGAAGAATTTTAAAATTAACATATGAAATGACCTTTTCAAGGTCTTCATTTTTTTCTTTTCTTTATTTGTTTTTTCTTCCTTCCTTCTTTCCTCCCTTCCTCCCTCTCTTCCTTCCTTCCTTCTTTCCTTCCTTCCTTCCTTCTTTCCCCCCTTCCTTCTTTCCTTCTTTCCTTCCTTCCTTCTTTCCTTCCTTCCTTCCTTTTTCTTTCTCTCTTTCTTTCTTTCTCTTTTTCTTTCTTTCTCTCTTTCTTTCTTTCTTTCTCTCTTTCTTTCTTTCTTCTTTCTTTCTTCTTTCTTTCTTTCTTTCTTTCTTTCTTTCTTTCTTTCTTTCTTTCTTTCTTTTTCTTTCTTTCTTTCTTTCTTCTTTCTTTTATTTTCTTTGCTACTGCTGCTTTTGACAATTTTGAGGGCTCTTCTTCCTGTTACAAATCTCTTGGATTCCATGTAATTGACTACCTGTATAATATGATGCAGTGGAAAAAATACATTGGCTTTAAAGTTAAAGTTTCAAAATATAGCTCTGTCACTTCTGTAATTCTGCTCTTGGGCAAAGTGCTTAATGTCTTTAGACCTGAGTGTACTCATCTATAAAATAACAGGTTAGAACTTCATGATTCCTAAGATCTCTTCCAGATATAAATCAATTATATTTTTCAAAGTATACCTTATTGCTTCTATACATTATTCTTTTTGTCCTGCACAGACAAAGAAAAGGAGGAGTCAACTGTTTTTTAATCAAGCATGTAATATTTATCATCATTATTCACTTAATAGCAGTCTACTATGTGCTGTGTTTTGAACTAATTCATTTACAAACATCTCAATTGATCCAACCCTAGAAAGTAGATGCTATTATTATCCCCATTTTAAAGTTAGGAAATTGACAGAAATTAAGTGATCTAACTAGGGTGAGACAGATAGTGAATGACTGAGGCCAGATCTAAATTCAGGTTTTGCTTATTGCCTGCGCTCAGTGTTCCATCCTCTTTTTTCCCTAGCTATTTCATCCGATCTATTCATCCCTAAATGGGATCATATTCATTCCTATTACCTTTGCAGATGCTGCTTGCCCACCTGGAATATGTCCTTTCCTTTTATTTGTATTTAACTTATACCCATTTGTTCAGTGTTACTGCTCACCCTGATCTTGAGAGCCCACTATGCTATTTTGCTACTCTAAATTTCTGCAAAACTTAACATATCTTATTTAATTGGCATTTAATAGATATGTAGATGCAGATACATGATTTTATTGGTGCACATGGGAGTTAAATTTCTTCTGAGATTCTACCTCAAATAGGATACAATTGCAGATATAACTTAATGGGAAATGAGACATGCTAGAAACTTCCCAATGATCTCTTATCTTACGTGTTTACTCCTTAGAATAAGAGAAATTACAATCTCCTACAAAGCTAGTTCATGCTCACAAACTCAGTATTAGCTTCTCCTGAAGGGGGTGCTGCTCTACAATGAAAACAAAACAAAACAAAACAAAACCAAACTACAGGAGCAAATGTCTTGTAAATGTACTTTTTAACATCTATTACACTAGTATCCTAATTTATAACTGATTTTACGATATAAACTGTTCTCTCTTTTAAAAAATCATGAGCTTATTTAAATTTTAGTAACAAACATTATCTTCCGTCCACAAATCTTGGTCCTTTATAACATATGATTTCATCCCCTTATTTTTTAACAGAATTACTCACTTTGGGGAAGTCTTTTTTTTTTTTTTTAAATTAGAATAACACAGAAAAACCAGTTTTGGAGGCTTGATCATTACTGGTAAAATAAATAAGCTAGCAGATAGCTGAAGAACAGTGAACATAGTTAAAATGTTCTTGAGCTGAGATCCAGTAATTATTGTCTGAAAACATGTCTTTAATCTTCATACAAGTATTATATAATCGTGGCTGAATTTTTTTTTTTGAGACAGAGAAAGATCTTTTATTGCTTTGACTTGAGCTGGCTAGAACAGGAAAAAACTTGGCAGATCATTCACTATATTAGCACCCACAGGATTTAGGATTCTGGAACAGATATCTTAGAATCTTTGTATTGGGGATGCCAGAGATGGAGATGTTTTGTGATCATTTTGACTTTCCACAAAAAGAAGCATAATAATATTTTCCACTACTATCTGTGTTCTTTGGTGGCATGAAAAATGTGACATTCTTGGTCCATTCAAAGCATTTCTTGAATCCACTGAGAAGGAATTAGAATAGTCCCTAATTTTATTTATCCCTTTTATTTTTTTCTATCTTTCTTTTCTTTTGTCTTTCTTTATTTTTCTTCCTTCCTTCATTCTTTCCTTCCTTCCTTTTTTCCTTCTTTCCTTTCTTCTTTCTTTCTTTCTTTCCTTTTATTTATTTCATTATTCATTATTCATGGCTGTAATATGCTTTCTCCTCATAGAATTTCTAGTTTCTATCAAAAGTTAATCCAATTATCTTTTATATAAAGCATTTTCTGATCTCCCTAGCTTCTTAGAACTCTTCTCATCCATTAAAAGATACATATAAATTTTAATTTTGTATGCATTTGTATATGGACATTTTCTCTCCTACCATTATTATATAAGTTCCATAAATGTAAGAATTATTTCCTTGTTGGCTTTGTATTTCTGCTGCCCAATATTGTATCTAGAGCATAGACACAATAATTCTTCATCAATTGGAGAGACTGGGTTAAATGCTTTCCAAGACCCTTACATTTTACTATTTTTTATTCTTTTCTTTCTGTGACTTTAGTTGAAGAATTCTTATTAACTCTTAATCACTGAAATTTATCATTTCCCAAGCATATAGCTTTCTTACCTTTATTTCTGACAGAGTGAGAGAAATAGCCACAATTTCTCTGTTACTCATTTTATTCCCTGATACTTTCTACTTCAGCAGTTAAATTGTTTTGAATAACTCAGGTATAAGAGGAAGCAGAGGATATGAAATTTCCATGACTAAAAGGACTCCTGACATAGTTGTGTACTGTTAGAAAAAGGAAAGGAAATGAAAAGGAATTATAGGACTAATATAGTTTTTAGAAAGTCTTTTCTTTAAATTCTGAAAATGGACACTCATTATTAAAAGCTGGACTAAATAGTCACATAAAAGAATCATAAAATGTTAGGAAGCAAAAGGACCTTAGTGTTCCCCATCTCAATTCTCACCTTATAGATGTGAAGATGCTCAGATATGTGTCAAAAGTGGAATGACTTGGTCAGGGTTGTATATTGAATAGCTCAAAAGAATAATGATGCTAAGGGACATTACAAAGAAGTAGAGATACTTCCAAACCTTACCAAGTGGGAGACAGAAGTACAATTCCAGTGTATATTGGAATTTACAGCTATGAATAAACTGAGTGATCTCAGCTTCTCTCTACAGAGATTGATAAATATTATTAAGAAAATGTGACAATTTGACTAAATAATGACCATAAATGTAAAATGATGTTTTCATCAGGCATAAATTGAGGGTAATATGTTACTGAGCAGCTCTCCAGTTTGTAGAGGGCCACAGATAGTGAGGTAACTCTGGATAAGGCATAAGACCCTTCAGCCCAGAGGGAACCTGCTAACAATATCTGGTTTAGCTTCCCATTTTCCTTTGGTGCCCATCTCCCTTCCTGAGAAGTTAGAAGGGCATTACCACCTGTGGTCTACTTGAAGCAAGGGATACTTACAGCAGGGTGCTTATAGTTAACATTTACTTAGTGTGATTGATGAAATAATGGTTCTCTAGTTGGCACATACTTAGTGTGATGTAATGATGTAATCATACTGAAAAGGACTGGAAATGAGACACACACTCCATCTTTGACTATCCTGGTGGCTCTCCTGCCTCTTTCATTCTTCCACTAAGGCTGGTCCTGAGATTCACCAGATAACTGGTCTGGATTCTACACTAGTTCTCTACTTTATACACATTATTTTAAAAAATTAAATCTCTTGAAAGACATTACTGAAAATCAGATTGAATTAACATTCCTATAAGGTAGGGAAACCTGTTGTGTTTTACTCAAATTTGGATAGAGGCAGATTCTTTTCTTTAAATAGCCCAAAGCTTGAGAGTGGTCTCGTATAGGAATTTTTTCTCTGTGCAAGGTTGACATGATGATGGATAATCTCAGCCCCTCATTGAAAAGAATATATAAACTGTGAGCCATGATTGTCTTTGGTCTATGAGAGAAGTCCAAATGATCATTCTAATTATAACCTACTGACCCCTAATAAGACAATCAAATTACCCAGAAATTATTTCTCTCAATTCTTTTTAATTGTCACATAGCAATTGTTTCAATCACACACATTAATTAAATTAATTTAAATATTGACCTATACACATTTACTATACACATAAACTAATGGAATAGGCAGTCTGCTTTACATAGGCCTTGTCTAACCATTTGGAGCACTTTTATCTGGTCCCACTCATGTATATGTCCTTTAATTAAAATCAGCATAAATATTTGATATATGAATGAAGTTCATGATTATCATTATAATATTTGAAGCAGCAGAATACTATTATAGCCAAAGGGCTATATTCCATTCTTAATGATAAATAAGAATGTCTCTGTGATTAAACTCTAACTCAATCTACTATAAATCTGTGACTGATTTTCATGGAATACTAGAATTTTAGAATTGGAAGTGATCTTAGAAATCATCTAATCAAACTATGTCCTTTTTATGTAGTGGGTGGAGAGATTGGCTATACGGTCTTTTTTGTGCTGAATCAGTACCCTTAAATGCTTTATTTTACTCTTTCAGTAAAAACTTTTATTTGGTGTAAAGTCACTTAACTTCCAACATTAGTGAACACTAAAATAATCCCATTTAAAAATTAGTCTGTGAGATGAGAAACCTACCCATCCATGATAGGCATTTGTCAAATTTCCCAAAATATTTTTTCCAAAAATCTAAGATAAAAGAATCTCTAGTAGATATTTTGCCAAGTATATTTCCTTCTTAATTTTGAAACCCATGTGCATTGTAAAAGAAATTAAATAAAAGTGGAATGTTCTGATTAAATTTCACTCAAGTCATCAACATTTTTCTGGAAAACTCATCAACTGTCTAAGATACCCTTGTGAGTAAGATTTTCTAAAGTGTTTCTTTGGAAAGTAGGAAGTCACATTTTGCAAGAGGATATAAAGTGCTTTAGTTTCCAGAAGGTTCTAGTTAGTTCCCTTCAAAACTTTATACTCACAGGGGAGGTCCAAAAGTATTTTAAAGTTAGCCAAATGTTTATTCAGTTATGTACTCCATTCTACTCTTACCCCTCTACAAAACATCTATCAAGAAATAAAGTCATACATTTTATATCTTTGTTGTTATAAGAAATTGAATCTCACTAATTTACATTAAAATGAGACGTTGTTCCTATCAAGAATGGATATTCAGGGAAATAGAACTAAAAATATGTTATCCAGTTCTACTATTTACTCCCTGTGTGACCTTGGACATATCAATTAAACTCTGAATAAAAAATAAATAAAAATGAGGTGGTTATATCATGGGACCATAAGGTGTCTTCTACCTCTAAATGTATGATCCTACTAAGTCAGTCTTAGAGATTTTAATTACTATATGCTTCATTGCTATAATGTTATTGATATTTATAAAAATTATACATCCTATACTGTATGCTAAATTTTTGAATGAGTATTTAAAGTTTTCAACAAAACAAGAAACAAAGATTAGTGATTTCTAAAGACAAATAATTGATCTACCTATTATCCCATAAATTGAAAGCTATAGAAACTGGAAAAGAGAACTTAAGATCTCCTTTGGAGAGTAACAAATTTACTTCCAATAAATTTCATTTGTGTCTTTTTGAGTGTACAACACGCAGCAGTATTTGACTAGTTATCACATTTGCCTATTGAAGTGAATAATCTTGTCCTTTTCTCTCCCTCTCCATCAGTAAAATATGAGCTCTTTGAGGATAAAACCAAGAGCAGATTTTGTTAGATATTCTATCAGAAAAACTTATTCATAGTTAAAAGTTGCTACAGTGATAATGATTAATACTATCACTTAAATTGATAGGAGCCAATGTGATGCGTTTGTGAAAAAAAAAACAGAGAGAAAAATAAATTTATCACTTGTCTTGCAGAATAGAGTGTTCCAACATTAAAATGAGATTGGCAATATTTATTTTTCACTTGTATGAAGTTATTAATTTTCATTTCTATTTTTACTCTTTCAGAAGGCTTTTTTCATTGACTATTGCTACCAGTCAAAAGTACATTGAAAAAGTGTTAACAAATAATTTTAAATAAGAAAATTTTGGCCGCCAAAATCTCATTACAAAGAAAACAATGACACCATTCTTACTCCCAAAGCCAAAGAGCATATTTTCAACCATTAATCTCTAATGTTTCCTGAGCATTCTTGGTCAGTAGGAAATAATATTAGGTCTAGTAATGCACAAGAGCAGCAGCTTCTGGAAGAAGTTGCAAAATATCCTGTTGTCTTAAAGGGAAATAAGATAAGTAAGGGAAATAAGATAAGTATAATATTTCGCATCAGTTATTGAATATCCTTTAAAACTCTTAGCTGGGAAAGTCAATGTTTCTTTTGGAAATATATACTGGATCTTTTGCTTAACAAAAGAAAAAAATAATTGAAAAGATGCTTCCCAAGTTAGTGTTACCTTCTTTAAGAAGAATCCTTTGATAAATATTTAGTGTTGAAACATTTCAGGAAGAAAAGAGATTCTTTGGAAAATTAAAAGCAGCAAAACAGATTGTTAAATGAAGATGCCATTTTTTTGTCAAAGAAGAAAGTGTGAAAGAATTCTTATAATCAAAATGAGACACACACAAAAAAACACAACAAAATTTATTTGACTGGCTGAAGTGCATAAAAGGAATCTCCGTGTTAAAAAGTGTGTTCTGTCTCTGTTATTCCTTTCCTTCTTCCTACCATTTTTCCATTGATAGACTCTTTAAATGGAAAATTACTGATGGAAACACATATGGGGAAAATAAGCCATTCGAAGAGTGTGATGTAGGAATTTATACAAAATTGACAAATTTTGTAAAGGCAAATTGAACAACATAAAAAGGGAAACAAATGAGTGTTTTTTGTTTGTTTATTTTTGATGAAAAATTAGCACATATGAAATATCCAGCTGAATTGAGGGAGGAAAAGAAAAGAATGAGGTCTCATTTAATGGAAAACAAAACAAAAACCAAGATATAAGCAGAAAGAATAAAGCAATATCCTGAAAGCAGAGAGAAGTGACTTGAAACTGATGTGAAAAGAAAAGTTATGATAAATCCTAAAGGATATTGAAGATGAAAAGGATGTCTTCTGAATAACAAAAGTTTTGGGGGACTTTGAAATTTGCACTTTGATTACATCACTAGGGAAATATTTAGAAGCAGACAGAATAAAAAACAAAGTACTAAGGATAATGGTAGTCAAGGACAAGATGGCCATGGCCAGCAAAACCCATTAAAGATAGATTTTTATGAAGTCAGAGAAGAAATGAATTTGATTAGGAAATATTTTACAACCTGGAGGAAATTGTATTGCTGCTTCAGAAAAATCATCTGATCTAAGACCTACATCATTTCAAATACCATCAGGGTCTTTTGGTCAGAGTATGATGTTAAAATCAAAGTGGTAGGTTTGCTACCTGCATATATAGTAAATAATTTTAAATTGAGGTGGGGGAGTAGAACTCAACAATTATAACATGTTTTACTAATGACATTAAGACATCTGAAAAATATATAGTTATAATTATTATTTTAACCAATTGATCTGGTTTTGTATTATTTCTTCTCTAGAAATTATTTCTGTTTCTGTAGGAATTATTTGTTCTGACTTTCTCCCCAGTTTGTTTCCAAATCATTCAGCATCCTTCATTTTATCAGTCCACTGGTATTTTTTGACTTCTCACTATGTGCCAGGCACTGTACCAAGTGCTAGGGATACAAAAAAAAGTAAAATACAGATCTGTCTAGCAAACATCTTACAGTCTTCACACTACTTATCATTGACTTTATATAATTGGAATAATTTCTCAGACCCTCTTTTTGGTTACTCATCAGAACATAGATTCTAATGGAGAAAGAAATCTGGAATAATGAAAACAGGACTAAATGTGGTGTCAGACAACATGACAACCTGACTTCTATATTTCTACCTCCCTCACCAACCATCCTGGTGACTCTGAGCAAGTCATTTCATTTTTTAAAAACTGCTTTATTATTTGTGGGGGATAATAATATCTGATCTTATAGGTTTTTATTGAGAAAAGCATTTTGGGAACTTTGAAGCTGTTTAGAAATGAAAAATTTGTTATTTTAAGTATCCCTGCTCTATACTTACACCAATATGTTAATTTATCATCTAAGGTACATAATAGAAAGATTTGAATTCTTTCTCTTATTATCACCACCTGAGTTCCAGTTCTTCCTAACTCTCAGCTAGAACATCATTAATAATCAATAAATCATTGGATCCTAATTCATCTTTTTGCTTTCAGTCTCTTCCCTTTCATATTCATCTTGTACACTGCAAATTTCCTTGAACATAATTCTGTTCTTTTTACTCCCTCACTTTCTTGAAAATATTTCAATATTTCAATGAATTTACACTTACCTACCAAATACAGTCCAAGTTCTTGGCCTACAAGACATTTCATGATCTGTCCCCATTTTGCCTTTCCAGGTTTATTGCCAACTTTCCAGTTTTATTGCCAGCTATTCCCCATATAAACTCTATATTCCTTTAAAAGAGTTACAGTAACACGCATATTTTTTACTTCTCATTCATTTATTCATACAACCAGTATTTATTAAATGTCATTTTCAGAAGCTCGACATTAGATGGAATTTGAATTTTTTTTTTTTTTGTCTCATGGTAGCCTCATTGATTTTGCAGTTCATGGAAAAGATAATCAATTAATGATACAGTATAGTCTGCATTCATCAACATTACCAAACTTCTTTCCTGATGAAGATCTTATGAATAACCAGACAGTTCAAAGGAAACACCCATTATCTCTACCTACATCAAGTGAACACGATAATTTTCATATGGCTCTTAGCTGTCCATTCTAAATTGCCACTAGGGCAAGGTAAACTATTATGTCTCTAGTTGGTAATTGGGCACAAGTTTTCTTTTTCATTTTTTTTATAAATACTTCCCAATTGTATTTTTTAGTTTTCAACATTAATTTTTGTAAGATTTTGAGTTCCAAGTTTTTATTTTCTCTCCCTTCTCTTCCCCTTCCCCAAGATGGCAAGCAATCTGATATAGGTTATACACATACAATCATTTAAAAAATATTTCCTAATCAGTCATGTGAAAGAAAATTCAGAACGAAAGGGAAAAAGCATGTGAAAAAAAAACAAACAAAAATAAGGTAAAATTAGTAAGCCTCAATCCACATTCACTCTCCATAGTTCTCTCTCTGGATGAAGATGGTATTTTCCATTCTGAGTCTTTTGGAAATGTCTTCGATTATTGTATTGCCGAGAAGAGCTAAGTCTGTCACTGTTGATTATCATACTGTGTGTACTGTGTACAATATTCTCCTGGTTTCACTCACTTGACTCAAAATCTGTTCATATTATTCTTTCCAGGCTTTTCATAAATCAACCTGCTTGTCATTTCTTATAGAACAATAATATTCCATTACATTCATATACCATAACTTATTCAGCCAGTCTCCATTCAATGTCCATTTCCTTGCCACTGCAAAAAGAACTGCTACAAACATTTTTGCACATGTACTCTCTTTTATGATATCTTTGGAATGCAGACACCAATAGTGGTACTGCTGGATCACAGGACATGCGCAGTTTTATAGCTATTTGGGAAATAGTTCTAAATTGCTCTTGAGAATGGTTGGATCATTTCACAACTCCACAAACATTGCATTAGTTTCCCAGTTTTCCTATATCTTATCCAACATTTATTATCTTTTCCTGTCATCTTAGTCAATCTGACGTGTATGAGGTGGTACTTCAGAATTGTTTTAATTTGCATTTCTCCAATCAATAGGTATTTACAGCCTTTTTTTTTTTTTTTTTTTTTTAACATTATGAGTCATTTGGAATTGTCTTGCTGAAAGGAGCTAAATTTATCATAATGAATCAATCTATGATGTTGCTGTTACTGTGCACAATATTCTCCTTGTTCTGCTCACTTCACTTAGCATCAATTCACATCAGTCTTTTCAAGTTTTTTCTGAAATCTGCCTGCTCATTATTTCTGATAGAGCAATAATTATTCTACTACATTCAAATATCACAACTTGTTCAGTCATTGGCCAAAATGATGGCTATTTCTTCAATTGCAATTCTTTGCCACTTTTGTACATGTGAGTATTTTTTCAATTTTTTGTGATATCTTTGGTATAAATACCTAGTAGTGGTATTGCTGGATGCAATATAGATATAGACTGTTTTATAGCTCTTTGGGCATAGTTTCAAATTGCTCTCCAGGATATTTGAATCAATTTACAACATGATTCAGTTCTATATGTATCTTAGAAATGAGACCTTTAGCCTCTTTTCTAATTTATAAAGAGAACTGACTTAAATTTATAAGAATTCAAGCCATTCTACAGTTGATAAATGGTCAAAGTTTATGAACAGACACTTTTCAGATGAAGAAATTGAAACTATTTCTAGTCAGATGAAAAGGTGCTCCAAATCACTATTGATCAGAGAAAGCAAATTAAGACAATTCTGAGATACCTACACATCTCTGAGATTGACTAAGATGACAAGAAAAGATAATGATGAATGTTGGAGGGGATATGGGAAAACCGGGACACTAATACATTGTTGGTGGAACTGTG
This sequence comes from Antechinus flavipes, assembly GCF_016432865.1. NCBI lineage: Eukaryota > Metazoa > Chordata > Mammalia > Dasyuromorphia > Dasyuridae > Antechinus > Antechinus flavipes. The sequence continues at coordinate 215,378,725 of NC_067400.1, read as the reverse complement.
AACGGATCCAGCCATTCTGGAGAGCAATTTGGAAATATTCTAAAAAAAAAGTTATCAAACTGTGCATATCCTTTGATACAGCAGTGTTTCTACTGGGCTTATATCCCAAAGAGATCTTAAAGGAGGGAAAGGGACCTGTATGTGCACAAATGTTTGAGGTAGCCCTTTTTGTAGTAGCAAGAAACTGGAAACTGAATGGATGCCCATCAATTTAGAGAATGGCTTAATAAATTATGACATATGAATGCTATTCTGTAAGAAACAACCAGAAGGATGATTTCTGGGAGCTTGGAGAGACTTACATGAACTGATGCTAAGTGAAGTGAGCAGAACCAGGAGTTCATTATATAAGGCGACAAGATTATATGATGATCAATTCTGATTGTGGCTCTCTTCAATACTGAGATGATTCAAATCAGTTCCAATTGTTCAGTGATGAAGAGAGCCATTTACACCCTGAGAGAGGATTATGGGAACTGAATGTGGTTCACCACATAGTATTTGCATTCTTTTTGTTGCTGTTTGCTTGAATTTTTATATTGCTTGTCTTTTTATTTTACTGGTTTAATTTTTTTTTCTTGTGCAGCACGACAATTGTATAAATATGTATGCATATATTGGATTTAACATAAAAAAGGAAAACCTGAGTTTGAATCCTGCTACAGATACTTACTAGCTAGCTGTATGATCTGGGCAAGTCATTTTACCTCTTAATCTCAATTTCTTACTATTGTGAAATTCAAATAGGAAAATATGTAAACAAGAAAATGTGAATAAATTTCAAAATTCTATAATATATGGCAGTAGATAACTTTATTAAAAATAAAATCAACTTTCTTGTGGAAAAAAGAAATGAGGCCTTTATTAGGAAATAATAATAAAAAAAAAATTGTTTCCTAGCTTCTGCTTTCTATTAAATCTTGATTGCATTGGTTTTATTTATGGAAATTTTTAAAAATTTAATGTAATTAAAATTATTATTATTTTTTCCCATTTTATAATATACTCTATTTCTTGTTTGGTCAAAAAAATCTCCCCTCCTATCAATTATTCCTTGCTTTTCTAATTTGCTTATGTATCACCCTTTATCTCTCAGTCATGTATCCATTTTGACATTATTTTGGTACATTGTATAAAATGTTGGTCTAGTTCTGCTTTCTTTCATACAGTTTTCCAAGTTTCCCAGCAATTTTTGTAAAATGCTGAGTTTTTGGGACAGCTAGGTGGCACAGTAGATAAAGCACCAGAACTGAAGTTCGGAGGACCTGAGTTCACATGTGACCTTAGACAATTAATACTTCCTAACTGTGTGACCCTGGGCAAATCACTTATCCCAAATTGCCTCAGCCAAAAAAAAAAAAAAATCCTGAGTTCTTTTTCCAGAAAATAGAGTTTTTGAGTTTATCAAATAGTAGATTACTGTAATCATTAAGTACTGCATCTTTTGTACCTAACCTATTTTTACTTATCTAGCATTCAATTTCTTAGCTAGTACCAAATAGTTTTGATTTCTTTGTTATAATATGATCAAATCTGGCACAATTGGCCACCTTCATGTCTATCTGCCTATCTATCTACCTAATTCCCTTGATATTCTTGATCTTTTGTTCTTTCAGATGAATTTTATAAAATAATTCTTTGATAGTTTGATTAGTATGACACTGAATAGGTAAAATTGTCATTTTTATTATATTAACTTGGCCTGCAACTGATATTTTTCCAATTATTCAGATCTGACTTTATTTTTGTGAAATTGTTTTGTAATTATGTTCATATAGTTTCTGGATTTATCTTGATAAGTAGATCCTCAAATAGTTTATATTTTCTATAATTATTTTAAATGTAATTTCTCTTTCTTAAGTGTGTCTTGCTGCTGGGTTTTGTTGGTAATATTTAGAAATTTTGATGATTAATGTGGAATTTTTATATCCTATAACTTTATTAAAATTGTTATAATTATTTTAAATAGTTATTAATTTTTAAATATTTAATTAATTCTCTTGAATTCTTTAAGTATACCATCATATTATCTTCAAAGAGTGATAGTTTTGTTTCCTCATTGCCTCTTCTAATTCATACAATTTTTTCTACTCTTATTGCTAAAGCTAAAATTTCTAATACAAAATAGAACAAGAGTGATAATGGTAAAAGATATCTTTGTTTCACAACTGATCTTACTGAGAAAGCTTTTAGTTTATCTCTATTACATATAATGTTTGATGATGGTTTAAATAGATTCTACTTTTTTTGAGCATTTTGTCTCCAATTACATGTAAAAACTATTTTTTTAGCATTTGTTTTTAAAACTTTGAATTCTAAATTATTTCTCTTCCTCCCCTGCCTTGAGAAAACAAGAAATGTGTTGCTATGCAAAATGTGTTGTTATGTTTATTAGTCATTTGTGAAAGAAAAAAGCCCCACCCCATTCAATAAAAATAAAGAACATGAAAAAGTATGCTTCAACCTATATTTCAACACCATCAGTTCTTTCTCTGGTGATGGATAGTATTTTTCATTATAATTCATTCACAATTGTCTTGGATCATTATATTGCTGAGAATAAGTCCTTCACAGCTGATCATTTTATGATATATTTGTTACTGTATACATAGTACATTTCATTTTGCATCAACTTTTTAATAATATTTTATTTTTCCAAATACATGTGAAGATAGTTCATTTTTGTAAGATTTTGTATTCCAAAGTTTGACCTTTCCTTTCTTCCTCTTGTTTCTCTCTCCAAGACAAACCTGATATATGTTAAACACACACAATCCTTTTAAACATATTTCCAGATTTGTCATTTTGTGCATGAAAAATAAGAATAAAGAGAAAAACTGTGAGAAAGAAAAACTAAAAAAAAAAAAGGTGAAAATACTATTCTTCAATTTACAATAAATCTACATCATCATCTTTCTGGATGTAAATGTAATTTTTCTTCCTAAGTCTATTGGAGTAGTCTTCAATCACCACATTGTTGAGGCAATACAAGACCATCACAGTTGGTCATCACATAATGTTGCTGTTATTGTGTACAATATTCTCTTGGTTCTGCTCACTTCACTCAGCATTATTCAAGCATGTTTTTCCAGGCTTTTCATAAATCAGCCTGCTCATCATTTCTTATAGAAGAATAATATTCCATTACAATCATATATCATAACATATTCAGCCATTCCCCAACTGATGGGAAACTATTTAATTTCCAATTTTTTTGCCACTGCAAAAAGAGCTGCTATAAACATCTTTGACATGTGAACTTTTTTCTTTTTTAATGATCTTTTTGAGATATAGATCCAGTAGAGACATTGCTGGACCAAAGGTATGCACAGTTTTATAATCCTGGAACTTAGTTCCAAATTATTCTTCAGAATGGTTGGATCATTTCACAACTCAATCAATATTGCTTTATTTTTCCAGTTTTCCCACATCCTAATATTTTTTCATTGTTTTCCTGTTATTGTAGCCAGTCTGAAAGGTGTGAAATGGTATATAAGAGTTTTCTTAATTTGCATTGCTCTAAGAAAAAGTGATTTAGAGCATTTTTTTTTTTCATATGAGTATAACTGACTTTTATTTTTTTAATCTGAAAATTATGTGCTCAGATCCTTTGATTATCAATTTGGGAGTGACTTGTGTTCTTACAAATTTTATTCAGCTCTTTATATATTTTAGAATGAGGTATTTCTCAGAAATACTGACTATAAAAAATTGTTTCGAGTTTTTAAATTCCCTTATAATCTTGAGTGCATTGGTTTTGTTTGTGCAAAAGCTATTTGTTTTTTTTTTTCTCTTTTTTATTATTATAACTTTTTATTTACAAAACATATGCATGGGTAATTTTTCAACACTGATTCTTGCAAAATCTTCTGTTCCAACTTTTCCCCTCCTTCTCCCACCCACTCCTCTAGATGGTAGGTAGTCCAATACATGTTAAATATGTTAAAATTTATGTTAAATCCAATATATGTGTACATATTCATACAGACACACACAAAACACAAAATCAGATCTAGAAAGAAAGAAAAAAAAAACTAAGAAGGAAAACAAAAATGCAAGCACACAATAACAGAAAGAGTGGAAATTCTATATTGTGGTCCACACTCATTTCCCATAGTTCTCTTTCTGAGTATAGCTGATTCTCTTCATTACTGAACAATTGGAACTGGTTTGAATCATCTCATTAAGGAGAGACATATCCACTAGAGTTGATCATCGTATAATCTTCTTGTTGCTGTGTATAATAATCTCCTGGTTTTGCTCATTTCACTTGTCATCAGTTCATGTAAGTCTCCAAGCCTCTCTGAAATCATTCTGCTGGTCATCTCTTACAGAACAATAGTATCCTATAAGCTATTTGATTTAATGTAATCAAAATTACATTATGTTACATATTATTATATTACATACTATGTTACATTGTTTGAGCTGCTCATTCTTTAGAATTAGATTATTTAATTTCTAATTTAGTCTATCTTTCCTTGGTCCCTTATTGAATACAATTTTTATTGCATTGTGGTCTGGAAAAGGAACCCTTTACTATTTCTATCTTTTTGCATTTTATTGTTAGGTTTTTCTGTCCTAATACATGCTCAATTTTTGTGTAGGTTCCATGTATGCTGAGAAGAAGGTGTATTCCTTTCTGTCCCTATTCAATTTTCTGCAGAGGTCTAGCATATTCAGGTTTTCTAGAATTGTATTAACCTCCTTAGTTTTTTTCTTGTTAATTTTGTGCTTAGAATTGTCTGATTCTGAGAGGGGAAAGTTGAGATTCCCCACTAGAATAGTTTTGCTTTTTATTTCTTCCTGCAACTAGCTTAAAATCTTCTCTAGGAATTTGTCTGCATATACTTTTAGCATCATCGCTACTTAATTATTTATAATACCCTTATGTAAAGGGCTGCAACTCTGAAAAGGTATACTTGAATCAGACAACCAAGCACTTAAGGCTAATTACCTATTTGACAATGACTCTATTAGCATATGTTTGGAATTGCTCTTCTCACAGTTAATGCTGGCTCAATGTTTGGGGTTAAGAGAATTGTAGTTAAGGACTAGAGGGTGGGGTGAGAGAGGCTAGAGAACTTCACTTTGTGGCAAGACAAGAAGAAGGGATGTTGGTGGCGAGCCTCATGGAGGTTTGTCTGTTTTCTTCACTTCTCCCTCTAAAAACCAAGGACTTTTACTTATCCTGACTTTGGCTATTCCTGAGGCCTCCAGGGAGCTAGCCCAGACTTTACATTTTGAGGCCCAACATTTGAACCAAGGACCATAATTTCACTGAAGAAGTCCCAAGTGACCAGGAAATAGGATGAGTATTTTAATAGATAAACAGGGAATTTACTTTGTTAAGAGCTAAACTAGTAACTTTTGTTTTCTAGCTGAAATAAGGCAGATATTAGGAAAAGATTCTCCCCCAACCCCCAACCACAACCCCAACTCCAACCCCATCCCGAAGGAGATCTACAGGAAGCATACTCAGACTAATAAAGAGACAGGGTTTGATTGTAACTTGGGAGCAGATTGAGAGACTTGTGGATACATTAGAATGCACATCTCCTTGGTTCTTCAAGGAAGAAGACATAGAGGCAGATAATTGGAAACTAATAGGAGATTAACTATGTGAATATTACAATGATAAAGGTCCTGATTCAATTTCTAAGGAAATATTCTCTATATACAACATAATATAATTGGCCTTAAAGAATCCCAAAAGTTATAGAAAAAAGAAAAGTTTTAAGAACAGCCAGATGAGGAAGTGTGAGGAAAACAAGTAAGACAAAGGACAGATTAATGGCAATATTCCCAGAGGGCATGAGGACTTAAGTGAACTTGAAAGGCCTAGTGATTCTCACTCTCACAGCCCAGCTTCAACTCTGCCTACACCCAGAGCAGACTCTTGACCTCCACCCCCAAATAAAAAACTACCTTATGCCATTGTAGTCACTAGAGATGCCATGATATGAGGCCCAACTGCATTGTAATTTTTCACAATTACCTCGATGAAAAGCATGGTAGAGCTGAAATAGGAACAAATGGGCCTGAAGCAGCAATCAATAGCCAGTCAGAGGAATTAAGGTTCGTCCGCAGATTATGGGCTTACCCAATACACTCCTAGATCTTAACCTAGGACTCATCTTCATTCTTTCTTTATCAGGACTATCAGTGTACTCAATTTTATGGTCAGGGTGAGCATCCAATTCAAAATACACTCTAATTGGAGCCCTATGATCAGTTGCACAAACAATCTCACCAACCTCACCTTCCTGAGTGGAGGGAGGAAAAGTAGTGGGAGAGGCAGTGATATCACCAGCACCTCTCCCCCAGCAATCACCCCCTCCTATGACTAGATTGCAAAAGGCACTACTTAAAGCCACAGAGGAAGAGCAGAATATAGCTGATTTGAGAAGAGAAATGTATCCTGTAATTCTCTGTTCTTAAGGAAAGTTTTTGTACTACAAGCACCTTAGGATATATGTCATATCCTAGATATTGAAAAGAAGCATGTCTTTGAATTTTTTCTGGAGCTATGTACAATTTGTAGTTCCTCAGTGTTTCTATGGTCTTTTATAGACCTGCTTCTAACATTTGTTCTTCAGGTGCACATCCCAATATATCATCCATGTAATGTAATAACACTACTTTTAGAACTGCTGCTCTTACTCCAGTAAGACTTTCCTTAAGAACAGAGAAGCTAAGCACCTTAAATGACTTCCAGAAATTGATAGGAGATATCCAATGGATGCAACCAGTGTTAGGAATTGATTACCTATCAATTGGAACCATTACATGACATTTTAAGACAGTGCTTTAAACTCACCATGCCAGCTTACAAAAGAAGCTCAAGAGGCTTTGAGAGAAGCTGAACTGGCTTATTCAATGTGGTTGAAAGAGTCACTCAAAAACCCTTGGAAATATCAGTTTTTGCTACAAACAAGGCACCCACAGCAGTCCTTCATCAAGGAGACAGTGTGATAGAATGGGTAAACCTCCCAGCACAACCAGACCAAAGCCTTACTCCTTACCCAGTGCTTGTGGCTAGAATTTTATTAAAGACCATTAAGCAAGCAGTACAATTATCTGGGATAAGATCTGACAAGATATACACCTTTTATACTAATGCACAAATTAATGTATGCTGTCAAACCATCCCAAAGTGGCAAAGTTTATTGACCATGGCTCCAAATTTTATACATGGGTCTCCATTAAAGATCACCAGACTATTAGATAATTGGTGATGGATTCTTGAAGAAAAGGTTTCTAAAGTTCCTTTTAAAGGATCAGCTATCTTTACAGATGCATCCAAACATAATATTTGTGCCGTATACTCTTGTGACTTAACTATAAAGAGGTAGTAAGAACTCCTTTTCAGTCCACTCAGCAGAATGAATTGTATGCAATCATTCTAGCTCTTAGTTATTATCCAGGAGATATAAATATAATATCTGATTCAGCCTATTCAGTAAGTGTGGTACAAAGATTGACAAAGCATAAATAAAATTTGTAGCTTCCGATATATATCAGCTCTTTAAAGAACTTCAAGAGCAAGTGAGAAAGCATCCAGGTAAGATTTATATTTTGCATGTCCACTCTCATAGTGGACTTCCAGGTCCTATTTTTGATGGTAATTCAAAGGCATATAGCCTTCTAACCATGTTGGCCAATACTGCTTTATTTCAAGAAGCCCAAGAATTTAATTCTAAATATCATCTGGCTGCTTGAGCTTTAAGTTTACAATTTGGAATAACAAGAGAGGAAGCTAGGAGCATTGTAAAAGCCTGTACAGCTTGCCTTCCTTTCCACACTCCTTTGCTCCCTCCAGGTAAGAACCCTCGTGGTTTGAGACCCAATGAAATTTGGCAAATGGATATGACCCATTATAAATCTTTTGGTCATTTGGCTTTTATCCATGTTGTGGTAGACACCTTTTCAGGATTCACTTTTGCAATACCAGTAGCAAAAGAGACAGCCCGAGTGGTCACTGAATTTCTTATACAAGCATTTGCAATTATGGGTGTGCCACAAGCAATAAAAACAGATAATGGACCTGCATATACTTCTAAATCTTTTGCACACTTTTTGCACAATATAAGATTTTACACACACCATAGGCACACCCTTTAATCCTCAAGGACAGGCAATAGTAGAGATATTACCCCTTATTTACCTTTCTATGGTTCTCTTGACTCCTGTCTTTGTAAATTAAATTTTTTGTTTAGTTCTTTTTTTTTTTTTCAATAAAAATAATTGAAAGTCTCTTATTTCATTGAAACTTTTTCTCCTCCTCTGAAAGATGATGCTGAGTCTGACTATGTAGTTAATTGTTGGTTGTAACCCAAAGTCCTTTGCCTTTCAGAATATGGAATTCCAAGCCCTCCAATATTTTATTGTAGAACTGCCAGATCCTGAGTAATCCTGACTCTTTCTTCTTAATATTTGAATTATTTTTGTCTGTCAGCTTAGAGTTTTTTTTTTTTTTTCCTTGAGATTATAGTTTTGAATATGCTCACCAATTTTCCTTGGGGTTTTCCTTGTGGGATCTCTTTCCAGAGGTGATCAATGGATTCTTCCAATGAGTATTTCCTCCTCTGTTTCTAGAATATTGGGGCAATTTTCTTAAAGACTTCTTGTAGAATGTATCCAGGCTCTTTTTTGGGTCATGGCTTTCAAATAGGCCAATAATTTTTAAATTATCTTTTTTAACTCTTTTAACTGTCTCCAGTCAGCTGTTTTGCCAATGAGGTATTTCACATTTTCTTCCATTTTTTCATTCTTTTTAGTTTGTTTCACTGATTCTTGCTGTCTCACAAAGTCATTAGCTTCCATTTGCCCTGTTCTAGTTTTTAATTTGTCATTTTCTCCTGTTAGCTTTTGTATCTTTTTTCTTATTTGATTAATTCTATTTTTGAAGATGTTTTCTTCAGACAATTTTTTCCTTCCTTTTCCAAACTGTTGAATCTCTCATGCATATCTCTCATTTTCTTTCTCATTTTTTCTTCTACCTCTCTTATTTGCTTTTTAAAATCATTTGTGAGCATTTCCAAGAAGCTTTTTTGGGCTTGATACCAATTCATTCCACTCTTTGAGATTTTCTCCATGGACATTCTGTCCTCATCTGAGTTTATGTTTTAGTCTGCCTTGTCACCATAGTAGCTTTTTGTGGTCAAGGTTCTTTTCTTTTTTCTCTTCTCTTCTCTTCTCTTCTCTTCTCTTCTCTTCTCTTCTCTTCTCTTCTCTTCTCTTCTCTTTTCTTCTCTTCTCTTCTCTTCTCTTTCCTCTTCTTCTCTTCTCTTCTTTCTTTTTCTTTTCCTTTTTTTCTTTTTCTTTCTTTTCCTTTCTATTTCCTTTAATTTTTTTTTTTTTTTAAACTTTTAAGTTGGAGCTCTGTCTCCTGGAGCAAAGAGAGCATTGTCCCAAGCTTCCTGTGCAGCTATGAGCCTTGGCTTTGAGCACAGTGCCCCCTTGTGTTTGCAGGGGGATGTTTTGACTGCTCTGTTCAGGAAACAGCCTTCCCAGAGTTTGCCTTCTGAGCTGGGACTGGAAGCTGCCCCCCCTGATTTGCTTCTCCATTGAGCCAGGACTGAGGGTCTTAGCTGTTGATTTGCTGTGATTAAGACCCTCTCCCTGGCTTTCCCAGAGTCTGAGCTGGGCTGAACACCCTTTTCACCCCAGTGAGACTGACTTTTCTTCAAATTTTTTCAGTTTATCTTGAGCTAAAGAGTGATTTCATTCCATCAGATTCTTTGCAGAGGCTTGGTTTCATATGGTTTTTGAGGAAAACTTAGAAAGCATAAGCAGCTTCCTGACTTCACTCTGCTATCTTAGTTCCACCACAGAAGCTCTCTTGATATTCTTCTAAATTATCTTAATCTAGAAAATTATTTCTTCAGTGTTTGTGTAGTTCTATCTCTCCAGAATCCATTTAGAGGCTTGGTTTAACATTATTTCCAAGGGTAATTAGAAAGAAATCAGGGAGGTTCCTGAATTTTCTCTGCAATCTTAGCTAAAACTATGCACAATTTTTCTACTTAACATTTGAACTTCTTTCCCTTCTTTGGGAACAGAAGAACAACATTTGTCCTTTACCCCTCTTTGATATTTGACCTGCTGGCCATCAGTAAAGTGAATTATTGAAGATTGTTAGTGATAACCTCTGTAGCTGTTAGCAAAGAAGCTACACTTCAAACCATATTTTGGTGGAATTTTTCAGTCATTGGCTCTGTCTATATATTTCAGTCATACTTGCCAGTGTTCTCCAGCTGGGGCAAACATAAATACTGCTGATCACATATAGTAGTGTTTATGAAAGGAGAAGAACTGTCTTTGCCAGTTTTCCTTTACCCTCAAATGACCAGTGGATATTCTTTCTCTGATGTAAAGTAGCTCACATTTCTTTGCCACATTGCAAGTAAATATTCTTAAATTCAATAAGCAAAAATAACTTACTCCCTAATAAAGTTAATTATTTGGCCTGAATCTGTAGTGGATGAAGAATGAGGGGCGTATGTTTCCATCTGGTAAAGTATAGGTAATAATTTAAATGCCTGAGGCATTTGTGTTTGTTTGCCAATTCTCCTATAAGAAATCATTCTTAGACTGAAAAGTTGAGAAGTCTTATCAACACTTGATCGGCAAGGACAAAGATGAATACTTCCTGAAATTGAAATGTTTCACATGGGTTCAGCAATTAAAAATGTCTGTAGTTATCTAAGAACATCTGAAACCTGAGGGCAGAAAGACACCATGCAGTATCCATAGGATCAAAATGTTATTGTTGAACTTTCATTTTGGCAGCTTTTATCAATTCAAATAATTCAATTTGATTATTTGAATGAACTTAAGTTCATTAATTTAAGTTTATAAATAGTTTAGTGCTCAACTAAAGTGAATTGTAAATAGATTATGTTTTAAATTATGTTAAAATATTAAAATGATTGAAAAATATAATTTAAGTATGTATGAAGAAGTACTTAATTCACATTCACAGTACTTAATTGTTTTTCACAAAACTATATTTCTGGCTGCCCACATTGTTACTTAACCTCTGCCTCAGTCTCTCTTTTCCTTGAAAATGCAGCTCAGGAAGCATTTTCTAGACAAAACCTTTCCTGATCCCTCCAAATGTAAGGGATAGAAATCCTTCTACCCAATTTTCTATTTAAGTACTTTATATATATTTATATTCATTATTATATTTTGGCATATATAAACAACTCTTTCACACTATATCTACCTTCCTTCCTTCTTTCCTTCCTCCCTACCTCCCTTCCTTTTTCTCTTCTTTTCTTTCTCCCTTTCTGAAGGGAAAAAAAGTACTATTAATCAGTCAATTAATCAAGGCAAGATACAGGCTAATGTGGCAGGAAGTGAAAGAGGAGAGTTGAAGTAGAGTCCTTACATAACCCCGAAATAAGGAGGGAATGAAAAATCTAGATGAAGAATTTAGAAATGTAAGAGACTTTAGGCCATCTAGTACTAAGGAAACTGAAGCTCAGAGAAATGAAATAACTTGAAAAATGGTTGGAACATAAATTTAAAGACTAGCTTTGAGCTAGAAGAAAAATTGGGCCATCTACAAATAAGGAAATTGAAGCTGAGAGAAAAGAGGAATAGGAATTAAGCATGATAAAATATAAGCAGATAGAAATAAGCAGAGATAGAATTTTAATTTAGGTCTTATGATTATGTGTGGGACAGTGATCTTTACCCAAGGTGTCAGTAAAGGAGTGGAAAGCACAAACTGCAAATGCAGGATTATATAGACCCTAACAAGGAAGCCCCCACCCAGTCCTCTGATCTTTTCTTCCATTGGCTAAGGGAGTCCAGGCTTACATTCTGAAGTGGAAATCTTCCACTTTTTTAGTGGAATTCTTTAGTCCCAGAGACTAAAAACCTACTCCAGAAACAAATAATACTGGTCAATGACACACTCTTTACTATATTAGGAATTTAATGCTAATGAAAAGGTCAGGGAAAGGGGGGAACAGAAGGGGAATATAAGTTTATCTAAGGTAATGGAACACCTGCAGTTTTTAGCTATAGCTCAACTTGTTACAGCAAAGTCCCAAATCAAAATTAGGACATAGGTCAAGGCCATATCCTTATTAGAGGATTTCACTAAGTTTATCCCATTCAACCAGTCCTCTTTTTATTTATTAACCTTTGAAGATCTCTCCCATCATTCTTGATATATTTATTCAACCATCTTGTTCTCAGTCTCCAATCCCTTTGGACCTGGTTTGTCCTTTTTCTTGTCTATTCTTTGTCCATTCTTGTCTTTTTAATACTCCAGGTCTAACTCCATCTCCCCCTCCAGGTGACAAAGTGATGTCTACTAATTTTGTGATGAGGTGCATCAAACACAGGATGCGAACAGGGAATAATATGACTGTACTTAAAGCTATCAGTAAGAATCAAAGAACTTGTTCCCTCCAGCTACCTCTAGACCAAGACCATCAAGAGTTGCCTTTGCTATCTGTTTAATGATTATTTTGACCATGGACTGGAGTCTAATGACTCTATTCAGCATACAAATTGAGGTTCTGAACTCCCAGCTTCCATCTTGGGCCATCTATTTGTTTCCCCAATAATTAGAGTGCATAACCCTTCACAAAATAAAGGTGCCTATCAAGAAAGTCAGCAACAACAGAAATGTTAAAAGAAACAGACAGTTACATGCATTTAGCAACAGATAGATGACTAGACCAAATACTCACTTACTTACTTAGGATATAATGACCACATATTTTCACTTAGGAAACTGTAATGTCTTACATACTTGAAATGTGCTCATGGCTTCTACTGATCATTTGCCCTGATTATAGAAATTTGCTAAAGAGGGAAAAGCAGGAACATGATTATAATAGTGTCAAAAATGGGTTATTCAGGTTTCAGGCCGACATGACAAGATAAAGTGTCCTTAGCTCAGTTTGACTTTAGGTAATTGTATGCATTTACAATTCTACCATAAGGTGGAATAGTCAAATTCAGGAATAATGGGTTCTTATTCAAAGTAACAGCACTAGTAACCTAGAAGGATCCCACCTTAAAAGGAGGCCAAGTTTGTCCTCCTAATTCTTGCCCAAATATTATTCAGGAGCACAATCTTCTTGTGGCATATTTCTTTCATATAGTAGGTTACTGACTTGATGATCGATCAGACAACCATTGAATTCAAAACTTCAAATATCAGCTGTAATGGGCTGAGGCTCAAGTTGATGCACTGAGGTCCCAAGCACGTGAGGCTAAATAGTAATTGGACCATACTCTATTAATATATAAGCTTGGAGAAAGAATGGCCCCCGCCCACGCTTTGTGCAAGTCCTGATGTGTTGTATAGGAAATGATGATTTTGGTGGGTGGAGGCAGGGGAGTGGAAAAGGAAGCAGAAAGAGAGACTGCTGGCTGCCGTCTTGACACAGCTGCTCACATTGCTATTGTGACTGTCCTTCACATCCAATCCCCCTCTGCTAGCTGGCTTTCTGTCTGCCCATATTGCTATCGCAATCCTTCTTCACTTCTTCACTTCTTCACTTCAATAAAGATTGAAGATTTTTCCCTTAACCTGAATTCCTGACTCCGGCTGATTTTAAATACGGGGTCATCACAACTTTTGTTTTCAAATTTCAGGTTTTTTATTATGTTCACCAATAATTTTGTAAAAAAAACAAAAAAACAAAAAACAAAAAACAAAAAACCTTTAAATTACCTAATCCTTTTGAAAATAAAATTTGTGGGTGTACTTTGTTTTTGCACCTGCTGTTCCCAACATATCCTTTCTTGTTTCCCTTCCCAGAGAACTCTCTTATAACAAAGAATTTTTTTAAAAGGATGAGAAAAAGTACTTCAGGGTATATTCTGTATTCTGTGTCTATCATTACCCCATCTGCAAAAGAGGGAAGTAATCTCCTTATATCTCTTCTTTATAGTCAGCTTTTGTTATCATAATTTTGTAGCATTGATTAAATTGTTCTATTGTTTCCCTTTCCATTTACATTGTCCTGCTCATATGTTAGGGGCAGCTAGATTGAGTACTGAGCCTCAAGTCGGAAAGATCCAAGTTCAAATCTCCTTCTAGATTCTTATTAAATGGGTGAACAGAGAGAAGTAACTTAACCTCAATTCCTCACCTGAGCTAGAAAAGGGAATACTTCAGCAGCATTTTTGCCACGAAAACCCTAAATGAGGTCATAAAGCATTGGAAAATAAATGACTAAATACTTATTTTGTACATTACTTCCTTTTCTCAGTTCATTTAATTTTTTCCTCTGTCCTTATTGTACAATATTCTATTACATTCAGATATCATAATTTGTTTAGCAATTCTATAGTCAGCAGGTATTTATACTATTCTAATTCTTTACTAAAAAGTGGAGTGTATCTAGGTAAAAAGAAACGAGTATTTTAGTTACTTTCTTTGCATAATTCCAGATTATTTTTCAAGATGACTATACCAATTCTTAGTTGCACAAACAGAATATTAATGTATCTTTCTTTGTCTATATTAATATTCTGATTGCTTTCATTTTATGCCATCTTTCCCAATCTGTAGCAGTTAGGTGATATAATTGATAAAATACTGGGTCTAGAGTCGTGAGGATCTGAGCAGAAATGTGAATTCACATGCTATATTAGCTGTGTAACACTGGACAAGTTATTTAACTTATATCTGACTCAGTTTTCTTATTTGAAAAATAGGGAGAATAATACCACATACCTCCCAATATTTTTTGAAGCTTAAATAAGATAATATTTATAAAGTGCTTTGCTCTATAAATGTTAGCTATTATTATTTGCTCATTTAAAGTGAAACTTCAGAGTTGTTTTAACTTGTATTTCACTTATTGTTTCCTATTTCTCCTACTTTTTTATTTTGAATTTTTATTTGCTTGGGGAGAATATTTATATTAGAGAAACAAATTAAAAATATGCAAAAGCATATTTATTATAAAAGATAAGATTACAACCTACTTTATTGCACTTATTATTGTAATTATATTTATGTAATTAATGTGATGCATATTATAATTATAGTTTTATTTCATTTGAAGAATAGGGTCTGCTAACAAAAAATCTTCTTAAACTTATTATTTTAAGCAAAATTGAAAAAGAAATTATAATTCTAGTTGGAGTTTCTTGGAATTGGTAACAAATAATCAACTCCATGTTAATTAATTATTTAGATTTCAAGACTCTTGAGAGGCAAGGTCCTTATAAAAATGATCAGCAATGACTAATTGATGCAATAAATTATTGTTATATAGGATATTTAAAAATATAATTTCTCTTAAAGAAATGTAATGCGTCCATGTCACCTTGTTCTCAATATAATTTCTTTAGTATGATTTTAAATACTTACATTAAAAATGCAAGGAAGCTTCTGCTCATTGTATTAAATGTCAGCATATCCTATGGAAGCTTGTGGCTGGATGCACAACAAACTTAGAAAGATAATTAAGGGGACAACCTTGGGAGGGTTAGAGAAGCACGAAATGAAATTTATATGACAAAAATGAATCACATAGTATACTGGAGTAGCTACAAGCAAAGAGAAACTGATGCAGCCTGATGCCAGGGCTACAGTTATATGTAGAAACCTAGATGGAATGTGAAAAGAGGAACTAAATATCTCATCATTGAAACTGATAAATTTTGCCCTAATAAGTATATTTCAATGATTGTCACTGACAGTATGCTGAAAGTAGATGGGAACAATTGCCAATTACTCTGAGGGTCATTTGTGTCTAGGGATAGAGAATGATAAATAGATTGTTTATTCCTTCTTATTATTTAACTTGGGATTTTTAAAAATCTTAATTAAATGTTTTTGCGATTAGTTGATACCCATGAATGACCTAGAGATTGCTATGTTTAATTCACAAAACTGATTCCCCTGAATTTGGAAAAAAATAACAAAGGTCTCTAAAGACAGAATTTTCAGAATTTTCAAGAACTGTTATTCTTATATTTCATGGGCTTCACTAGAGAAAATTTTGAGATGACTATAGTTGTATGATTCTTGAGTCTAACACTGTAAACATCTATTAAAAATTTTGGGGATGGGGCAATTAGAATCCAGTAATTAGGATCCAGCAATACTTCAAGATGTAAAATTCTTTTACCAGTAAAAATGAATGACATTGCTTAAATTGCTTATATTGGTAGTTTTGAGAATATTCTCTCTCTCTCTCTCTCTCTCTCTCTCTGTTTCTTTGTCTTTCTCTGTCTCTGTGTGTATGTATGTGTCTGTATATATATGCATATATATATATATATGCTGTAAAAATTATGTTTATAAAAGGAAATTTAAAATGAATGAATGAATGTTTCTGTTGGAATGTAAAATCTATCTAAATATTTTTTCTCAATACTGTTTCAAAAGTAAAGTACTCTGTGTTTGAAAAAGAGTCAACTTGTTATTGATTGTGCCATATTATGTGGAAGCAAAACATGAAATATCTAATAAGAAGCTCTTTCAAAGAAGCTGTATGCAAAATATCCCAATGGGGCTTAAATATTAATATTTAAGTTGATTATTATTAAATTGCCTAATCTACATTTGACTGATGTTTTTATTTGTTTATACATATATCTGCATATATATGTACATATGTATATATGTTTATAGACCAGAAATATCACCTTGCTAGCAAAGATCAGCAAGTCAAAGGTACAGTTTTTCTAACATCAATGTATGGTTGTAAGAAAGCTGAATAACCAAGAATCAATACTTTCAAGTTATGATCCTAGAGAAGACTTTTGAGAATCTCTTGGAAAGCAAGGAGGTCAAATCAGTTAATGCTAAAAGAAATTTATTTAGGCTATTCACTAGAAGATCAAATATTGAAGCTGAAGCTTAAATTGACCATATAATGAGAAAGTGGGACTTACTGGAAAAGATTCTGATATTGGAAAAGATTGAAGGCAAGAGAAAAAGGTGATGGCTGAGGAAGAGATGGATAGCAAATATTATGGAAACACTAAACATGAACTTGGACAGATTTTGAAAGATAGTGGAGAATAGAAGGACTTGGGGCACTATGCTCCATGGGTTCATGAAGAGTTGGACACACTGAGAGACTAAACTACAAACATTTGGGATAACTTTTAAATACTTTCCTTTTCTTTCCTCCTCATTCCCCAAAGCTGGAGCACAAAACAAAATTCCTAACACGGAAGTGGAATTGAAGCTTAGGTATTCTAGTTCCTCTTTTGAGGATACAGGCAATTGCAGAACAATGAATTCAAGGCAAATTGAGAGGACAGGTAAAGCACAGGAATTGGAGATGATTGCCAGTTTCAGTATTCTCAGCCTGGATGGCCACTGAGCTAAAGTAGGCAATTATGTAAATAAATTGACTGGTCAGTTCTCTTTCCCCTTGTTGAACATCTGGATGTATAACTCAAATCTTGTGTGATGATCTGAATATTTGAAATAAAAGAAAAATTATGAGACATTTTTGAAGAAATTAAAGAGAAAAGCAAGAGAATTGTACACTATGAGTCTTTGAGCTGGTTCTGTACTAATCCAATATTGTTTCAAAAAATTTGTTTAAAAAAATTAAGGGAAATATATTTACTTTAACTCCCTTGATATTTTGTTTTTAATTTTCACATGTCATATTTAATAGCTAGCTTCTTTATTAGAACAAGAGTAAATATATCATTTTTCCTATCCCTTACAGCATTTCTAGTGGCTAGGAGTGGTATATTCATGATAATCTGGAATTTGACAAAATATTTCAGGTCACTTTTGCAAAATTTTAAAATATTTCATCATAAGCCCAATTCTTTTCATTTTGTTCCTCCCTTAACTCATGTTTGTTTAGAAAGAAATATAATCCCCATGTTTCTGAATAATTAGTATAATTTATTGAAAAAATTTTTGTTCAGAGCTACTGTCCTTGTTTAGAAATCTCTTCCATATAATATTTAAAGGTCTCCACATTCTGAGTTCAATTGACTTTTCCTCATTCTACATTAGTCCCTTTCATGCATTTTATCTTCTAATCAACTTGACCTATTTGCTTTTTTCTTGTTCTTTTCACCTTATGTTCACAGAATGTCCAACTTGTTCCAATGTTAAGCTCAAGTGCCATATTTTTTAACCTAAGGAGACTCCAGTTATTAACAGAAGTTCTTTCCTGAAACAAAACTTACTTTACATATTATTTACCTTTAAAATTTTATATTGTAAACTTTATTTTATATTATGATGTTTTATTTCTAGTATGTATCCTATCTATGTTACATATAAATATAAATATAAAGAGTGATTCAATAAGTATTTATTTAGTGCCTACTATGTGTTAAGTGATAGGGATACAAAAATTGTCAAAAGACCATCTTTGCCCTCAAGAAAATTGTAAGCTAATCTATTATACTTATTGTTTATAAATTTTATATTTTTTATATCATATTTTGTAGATTCTTCCAGATAGTATAAGCTTCTTAAATTAAAGAATATTACATTTTTGTCTTCATATTCCCAGTATCTAGCCCAATGCTTTGTACATAATTTGTTGCTGTTTAACCATTTCTGAATTTTTTATGATCCTGTAGGGGTTTTTTGGCATAGAAAATATAGTAATTTGCAATTTCTTTCTTTAGTTTATTTTACAAATGAGGAAACTAAGGCAAACAACTGCTATTAAATATCTGAAGCCACATTTGGACCCAAGTCTTCCTGACTCTAGGCCCAGTACTCTATTTGCTGTGCCATAGTTATCCTTTGCACATAATAGGAACTTAAGAAATATTTGTTTAATTGAATTATATCTAATATAATCCAAAGAACTCATGAATATTTTCTGTAAACCTGAAATAAAGTTCTCTGAAAATCACACTTTATCAACACTTAATTGACTTTGACCTTGAAAATACATTAAGAAGATGTAATCTTGGAGGAAAAACATTAAACTCATGTAGTCAAAGCTCCTGAATTTCTTGATGGCATTTGAACTGGAAATTTTCAGAATATTCCATATTCTGATTTCTAAAGATTTTATTTCCCTCATTGACTATTTATTAAATTATCAAATCCTTGGCATTTTGTGGAGATGGTCTTAATTAAAAAACAAACAAAAAAAAAAAAACCAGATTTTATTCTCTTCTATGTGCGAGACATTGGAGCCACTTAGATTTATGCAAAAGTTTAGCTTTTTTACACTGAGGAGGCTTACCATCTAATATGGGGCATGAGATATAGCCTTGAATAAACATAATAAAAAGTAATGTTTGAAAGTATGCAAGATGTATGGACAAAGTGACAGTTGAGAGTTGGTGAGTTGTGGTGACAAAGGAAAGTTTCACAGAGGAGGTTCCATTTCAGTTAGTCTTTGAAAGATAAGAGCGAATAAATATTTGAATTTTAGAAGGAAATCCATACAGAAAAATCAAAGGCATGATAAAAAAGAAGAAAGTGCAAATATGCTTAGGGAAAGATGAATAGTTTGATTTAGCTTGAGTTTGTGTCTGTAAGAGAAAGTAATCAAAAATATTAGATGGGAATTGTTAATGAGGCTGTGGAACTTTTGACCAATGAAACCAATGAATAAGCATTTAAGTTCATACTCAGTGCCAAGTATTGAAAATACAAAGACAAAAAGAAAGAAACATAAAAATTCATCTTCCTTAAGGAACTAACATTTTAAAAAAATAATTTATTTTATCTTTAATTATGGGATAAAATAAGCATTTCCATAACATGGCATAATAAAAAAGATTGTATATGAAACTGCAAATCTATTATGTATAACTTTGTATTCTACTTAAATATACAATGAAGTTAACATATACATTTCTCTTTTCTCTTTTCCATTTTTTTCTTCCCTGTCCCTACCCTAGAGATGGCTACTATTATACACAAATGTGTGTGTGTGAGCATACAATCATCCTAAACATATTATTAGTTGTTTCTCTGGATGCAGTTAGTATCTTTCTTCCTATGTCTTTTGTAATTAATTTTGTAATATTTATAATAGTCAACATAACTTAATCAAGGAGCTTACATTCTACTGAAGAGACAATATTTACCTATAGATATGTCTAAATATACGTGCAATATGTATATTCATGTATTTATATGTATGTACAAGGCATATAATAAGTATAATAAGTACAAGGCTTTTGGGAGGAATCAATTGGGAAGATCAGAAAAAGTCTCATGTAGCAGATAGTACTTGAGCTAAGCTTTGAAGGACACCAGGGACTACCAGAACAAAGGAAAGGAAGGAATTCATTCCAAGAATGGGGTTTAACTAGTAGAAAGGCACATAAAAAAGAAACATAATGTTGTGACTAAAGAACAATAAGAAGATTAGTTGAGTTAAATGTAGATTTCACGGAGGGAATAATGGAAATTCAGTCTGGAAAGGTAGATTGGATCTAGGTTGTAAGGATTTTAAATGCCAGAGGAATTTATATTTGATACCAGAGTTAACAGGGGATCATTGGAGTTAATTGAATAAAGAAGTGACATGGACAGATCTCAGTTTTTGAGAATTCACTTTGGAAGATGCATAGAAAATGGACTGGAGAAGAGAGAGAATTGAGGTAGGGAGACACATAAATTCATTTTAAGGCACTAGGGCAGCTAAGCAACATAGTGAATAGAGTGCTCAGCCACGAGTCAGGAAGACTCATCTTCTTAAGTTAAAGTCATTTGATTTTAAACAATTATTAGCTGTGTGTCCCTGAGGAAATCACTTAATTCTGTTTACCTGTTTCCTCATCTCTAAAATGAGTTGAAGAAAGAAATGCCAAATTATCCCACTATGTATCCTTACCAAGAAAAACCCATATAAGGGCAAAATGTCAGACACAATTGAAAAAAAAAAAGAAAAACAAATGAAAGGTACTAGTATTGTCTGTTGGATTTTTCTTACTTTTTAATCATTCCTTGTGTTTTCTAAATTTGTATGTGTGATTATTGTTAAATTAATGTCATTAATCTATACCATTCTCCCATTAAAATTGCTTATTTGAATATAGGATGCTGAATAGCAGTCCTAATGTTACCTTTTTATTCAATTCTAATTGCTATCCTAAAGAAGTAATTTTCAGTTCTTATGACCTGGTGATCCCAAACCATTTCAACTCATGAAAACCCTGAGATGTAGGGGCATGGAATCTGATGTTTTACCTTGCTGTTCTTTGAGTTCTCATGCCCTTGTGACCCTGAGATCATTCATGCACCAAAACTGAACTTGAGTATGGGAAAACTTGTCACCAGAGACTTACTGTGAGTCCAACAGAGATCCCAGGGATATACCATGCTCAACAGTTTTCATGCAATGTTAGATTTCCTAATGAATACTATGATTGTAACATTCAAGATTTTTTGAATTTCATATAATCTTCACAATTGTGATTTTGCCTCATACAGATATTCAAAACTTAAAGCTAACTATAAGTGAGATTTTTTTTTCTTTGATTGCCCTTCATATTGTGCTTGTTGATTGATTGGAATGAAAATATTTTGAAAGTCTGACTGCCATCTGCATAAAATTAAATTTCTTTAAAGTTACATGAGGGTGATGATTCTTATCTTGAATGAAAGACAATGATAATGGAAGCTAGAGAGGTTGCATATTGTGAAGGATAGTGGATCTGTCTTATATTCTGAATGATCTGGATTGAAGTCCTGTCTGTTTATAATGCCTATTATCTTTGTAACCATCATTTGTCATTTAATCTCTTAGTTCCCCAAATAACTTTCTAAATTCATTAAATTCCAGTTGCTGAGCTAAGATTAACCCCTTGTCCCCTCTATGATCTTTGAAATATTGATCTAAGGAATGTAGGATTTTCACACACCAAGACACTCACATTGATGAACACACAGATGTATCTTGACCAAAACAAAACAAAAAATATAATTAATATGTATATAGCATTTTAAGATTTCCAAAAACTTGACCTTATAATAGCTATATGGAATAGGTAATGCTAGTACTTTGTCGCTATTTTACAAATAATGAAATTAAATATTTCTGAATGAGGTATATAACATTTGTAAAATAAAATAATTAAAAATAAGTGACTTAGCTTTTAAAGAGAAGATAGAATTATAGGGCACAAAGCTGGCATAAGTGTGGCCAGTTAGTTTAGGAACTAGAGTACCAGCCTTAGAATCAAGAGGATATGAATTCAAATCCAGCCTCATATAGTCTAGGAAAGTTTACTCTAGTTTCTTCATCTGTAAAATGAGCTGGAGAAGAAAATGGCAAACAATTTCAGGATCTTTGCCAAAAAAAAAAAAAAAAAAAAACCTAAATGGGGTTACAAAGAGTCAGGCATGACTGAAAAAATATTACAACAAAGTTAGAGAAGATAAAAGCTGAAAAAAGAGACTTTGAAGTTCATTTAATTGAACTTTTTTCTGTAACAAATAAGCAATCAATCTGAGATGAAAAGATATTCAAATTTGCATGGATAATAGCAGAACTAAAAAATTCAATGCAAGTATAAATCAAGCAAGAATGTTCTCCAGGAAAGGTAAAATCTGAGAGAATTAGAGTCATCTGCTTCTTTAGCCTTCATATAGATAGCTGTGAGAAATCAACATTCTTCATATAATATGATTGGAATAGTCAGTGGCTTTGGAGTCAGAAGACAGATTGAAATGTCACCTTTGGCACAAATTGGGAGGTGTCTGGAATAAGAATTTCAAAAAAGAAAAGTGGAATAGAGAGTAGATCCTGTTTATAGAAATTTTTGTCCAGATGAATGAATAAAATTAGAGAAGAGATTACAATTCTCTGGTTTAGCTGAAATAAGAGATAACATAAAGAAGAGAAATATGTTAAAAAAATAAAAATGCAAAGATTGCAAAAATAGAATGAAGTCAGATTCTAAAGAGACTCAAATAACAGAATAGAGAGTTTGGGCTTTGTCTTTTAAATATATAGGAGCTATTGAAGATAAGTTATCTTTTCATGAATTCATGCATTCTCTGGACCAACTAAGTTGTTAGCTCCACATGGAAAGGGCCATGAAGATCCATGCATTAAATCCATGATCTTATATTTCTTTGTATTCCCTGAGGCACCTGAAATAGTTACTTATACACTTTTTGGATTTTAACAAATATTTATGAACCAATTGATCTGTGCTAAAATAGGAATACTGTAGTTCAAAATATCTTGATGATTCTGTTAATTGCCATGTGAATGCTTAAATACAGGTTTTGACTCAAAATTGAAAGTTCTTGTTCCTCCACCCTCACCTTGGGAAGCTGAAAGACCATCTCCATCCAGCTAAGCAGAATTTTTACAGATTAGAACAAATGGTTTTTAGTCACTTCCTGTATAACACAATTGTGTTAAAGTGGTTTTGAAGAAAGCAATTTAAAGACTTTCTAAAATAGCTTTAAATTAAAGGTGGAAAGTAATTTCCTCTTTAAGTAGCTCAGGAGATCAATCACTTTCTTTTGCAATAAAATGAACAGTTGGCCAGATATAAACTCTAATAAGCAACTATTGACTTCTCTGTGTATGTAGTTCCAAAGAAACTGGATATTTCATCTAAAGAAATAAAAAAAAAATTTAAGTTTAGTGAAAAATAAACCATTCAAAATGAGTTACTATAAAAGACAGTGAAATATTTTTTGTATGATCAGATAGAGAGATATATTATATATTTTGATGTGTATAAAAAATAATGAGTCAGTTACATGATGTTGAGTGAAGTGAACCAAACCAAGAGAACACCATACACAGTAACGGCAAGATTAACTGTAATAGATTTGACTCTTCTCAGCAATGTGGTGATTCAAGACAATTCTAATAAACTTGAGATGGAAAATGCCAGTTGCATATAGAAAGAAAACTATGGAGCATGTGGAGTAAAACATTGTATTTTCATCTTTGTTTATTTACTTTTTCTTTCTTGTGTTTTTTTCCTTTTGTATTGATTTTTCTTGTACAGTATAACAACTTAAGAGGAAGATTATACATGTTTATATCAGATTGCTTGCTATCTTGGAGACAGGGGAAGTAAGGGGAGGAGGGAAAAATTTAGAACATGTCTTTTTTCATGATGTAAATATTTATTATTATTCTGCACAAGCTTTTGTATTTAAAAACAAAACATTTCCTATAAATTTAAGTTACAATGAGCCATTTTATTATTAATTTAATGACTTTCAGCACATTTAAATATTAAAATATTTTTCAAATAGGAACATTCTAATGGTGTTCCATATGCAATTTAATTATGCTAACTAATCATCTTATGCTCAAAACCTTACAGAAATCAGACTGAATATAATAGAAATCATATTCTACAATACTCAGCCACTGGAATCAGATGCATTATCTAGATTCTGAAACATGGAAAGGGATAATTAATAATTTGTAGTCAATAAAGGTGGTGAGGTAGTCTTAGGTTAAATTTACCTGATGATATGTTTATATAAGAGGTATAGTCAGTAAAGTGATTTGAGTACATACTATATATTTAGACAAAGTAATGAAGGTATGTAGTGGTGATTATATTTAACAAATAATAAAAATGAAAATTTGTCTTAATTACTGACTACCCTTTATATGAGCCTTATTTGAATGATTACATAAGAGTATTGTTATTCAATACTAGGCCAGTCAATCATGGACCTCTGGCAAATAGATTCTTTCCACCAAAGAGGATGGTGCTATAAAGACTTAAGTATTATCTTCAAGTACTACTTTACTTCAAAATACATACATACTTCAAATAACTAGAGTGAACACAAAGTCTTACAAAAATGAATGTTGGAAACTATCTTTATGTGTATTTGGAAAAATAAAATACTGTTGAGGAAAAAATAAGTTAAGATATAATTCCTCTCTTTATATATTTGTATAATACATAGGAAAAAATCTATAGAGAAAGATTTACAAGTTTCCTGTCTTTTTCTTAGTTATTAAAATCCATTTTCTACAAAATGAAATTGGGAAAAAAATTCAGATTCTTCTTGATCTTCTTCTTGATGGGGTGCCTTAGTGATATAGTGGATAGAGCACAAGACTTGAAATCAGGAAAAAGTGAGTTCCAGTCTTACTTTAAATACTCACCAGGCTAGTCACTTAACTTCTTTTGGTCTCAGTTTCCTCATATGTAAAATAAGTATAATAATAAGACCTACTTCCTGAGGTTCTTGTGGGAATAAGATAATAATGTGAACCTTTAAAACTTTTAAGTGCTAAATAAATAAGTTCTAACTATTTTTTGTTAAAAACTGAAAATTATATCATACTTTGTGATTTACAGAGATATAATACATTTTTTTGGATCTTTTGAAAACTGCAATAATGTTAATGCTATCAGAAATTATTAAAAGTTATTAATTTTTACTATATTAACAATATCTTTAGGTAACAGTTTTTCATGATTTTTCTCTCTTTCCTGAGATCATTTTAAAATGATATTTAATGTTAATATTTGGGTGGAGTTAAGGTTACAAATTGTTTTAGATTCAATTCAACCTTCTCTATTTCATTGCTTATTTTCACTTCTGTGGCATTCACCACTGGCCCCACACTCCTGGCAGTGAAAGTGTAGTAAAGCTAAGCTCTTGTTTTGGGTCACTGACCCTAAGATGGGGACCTGAGACTAATTATTTTCACCCTAGGTTGTAGAAATATCTCTTGTTATTTCCATTAGCTATATTTATTTAATTTAGTTATTGTGGAATGTGTAAATATTAAGTAACCTAAATGTATTCCATGGCTAGTTGTAAAATGAAAGGATGGAAATTCATGATTCCTAAGGTCTCTTCTTCTTCTAAACTTCTATTCCTTAATGATTCCATGATTCAATATCTTTTATATTTCCTAATACTATTAGGAGTAGATATATTTTCAGATTGTATTATTTTTTCACTGTTTAGACTGTTTGAAGATTGCCATGGAAATATGAATAGTTAATTTCTCATTGTGGAAAATTTAACTCTATTCCATTTGCATTAAAAGTTAGTACAATGGTCAGTCATAGTGCATAGAAGTAATTCCCTTACAAAAGGGAGATCATAACAAAATAACAGTATATACTACATCATAAAATGTACTTTATAAAAATATATATTTTAAGAAATATATGTATGTATATATACACACATTTATATACTACATACACATTTCTGTTTATATATGTTTGTGTGTCTGTGTATATATGTTTGCATATATGTATTTTGTTCTTGTTAATTTCAAGATATTGAGAAAGGTAATAAACATAGATATCTAAAATTAGAAAACAATATTAAAGGAATTTTTCCTATTTAGACATTAATAATGCTGTCAAAATGTATGAGCTAAGCTTGATTTATAATCAACTGCCAGGGAGTTCCAATTTCCTGTGTGTCAGATTCCCACAGTATACCAATTAATAATTTGCAATTTAAGTGCATGCAACCTCTGGTCTAAACAAGACTACTTAGTCCAACAATAGTATTGACTTCCTGTTTTCTTTTTCAACATACCATGTCTTTTTATAATGGGTTTTCTCTTAGGAGATGTTGGAGATTTTGCTGCAGAAATCTGGAAGTGAATTGATGTAAAATCAAGCTTTGTCAATTTTGTATAATTTATTAAACCTCACTCTCATTCTATAGCTCACACTTGAAGGAGAATCAGTATTCTCCAAATAGAAAATTACTACAGCAAATAGAAATTTCAACACAATTCAGTTAAATGAATATTTATTAAGCCTTTAGAATATGTCAGGTATTTTTCTCTCTGAAGATTCTTTTTATTTTTATTTACATATTTTTTCTTTTATCACAAAAGCAATTTTTTTACATAGACCATATTTCTTTATGGCATGCATGATGCGCTAAAATAAAATCAATGGAATGAAATTTAGAAGATAAAATTTAATCTTGTATTCATGAATAACATGCTGTATGATCTTCAACAAATCATTTAATCTTTAACTCAATTATAAAATACCTTGATTCAAAATTTTAGGATAAAATTATTGATTAAAACAATGTTTGTATAAAATAATTCATACCTTATATTAACATAGCAATTTATAATTTACTATGAACTTTCACTTAGATCAGCTTATCAGATCCTCACAACAGACTTCTGAGATACTTAAAGTTAGGTATTACAGCCTCTAACTGACAGATACAGAAATGGAGTCACATTTGCCCAAGGTTATACAAGGAGAGAATAGACTTAAACAAATCATTTTCAACTTTAACTGTATTACTTTTTTCCAGTATATCAAGCTGTGGAATTATTTGTCTTTGTTTTATTTTCAAGACATGTCTTCCTGTTTCCCAATAATTAAAATATCCATCACAACATAATAAATGGGTAGGCCAGCACCTTGTGCATTCTTTTGCATGGTAGAAAACAATTCCTGCCACTGTCAACCATCCAAGATTAATGATATTTATGTTATAAGCTTTTCTTATAACTGAAATATATCAAATATTGTGGGAGTTAGCTCAGAAACTCAGGTTAATATGTTTTGGGAGTACCAACTATTTAACCCTACATTCCAAGAGTAATTCCTTTGCATCTCTTTTCCTGAATTTTACATTTTACATTTAAAAATCACACTGTATTCAATGTGAATATTTATAGAAGTTAGCATGAAGACCTGAATTCAAATCTGACTCCATACATTTACTAGCTATGTAGCCTTACAAAGAAATATGATCTCTGTTTGCCTTGGATTTCTCAACTGTAAAGTGGATATAACAAACCTCTCAGAGTGTTATGAAGAATAAATGAGATAATATGTGTAAAGCTCCTCACCTGTAGTAGACACTACATCAATGAACATTTCCTTTTCATGCTCATTTTCTAAGTTTGAACTGACAAACAAGACATTTGGGGAGATTACAAAGGTACAAGCTTGTGGTCTGTTTCATACTGAAGGAAACCAAAGGACAAATTGGGATTGAAAGGACACTCAACCCTTTCTTGCATTTTCTCCCCTACTTATTTAATGAAAAAACTCACACTTAACACTAAATAATCCCTGAATTATTCAGTCAGGTTGTCAGATAACACATTTCCTTCTATCTCAATGATTTATTCATATAGTCCATATTTTTCTTCTCCATTCCATATCCTGCCATCATCTTCAGCATCTTCAACATTCAAGTTGAGGACAAATCTAATATCCTACCATCAAATTTCTCCCATTCTCTAATCTCTACTGACCTTCATTTTAATCCACTTTATATACTAACATGGACATACCTCAGATCTGATCATCACAGGCTAAGTGGGTTTGAATCCTGGGTCTGGTAACCATTACCTACGTAGACTACAACAAGGATAAGTAATTTGTTAGTACTGAGCTTTTAGACTCTTCCTTTATAAAATAAGAGGCTTTGACTATATTTCTAAGGTCTCTTCTATTTCTAATGATCTATGATCAAATTAAACTGGTAGTGTTGGTAGATCCATTAATTACCCATTTTGGGATTGAGTGAGATGCCAGTTTTCCTTTAGCTCTGGAAGGAAACTATTGGTTCATCTGATAATAGGTTTTTTTTCCCATAAAGTAGAGGGTGGCCTAATAGACCAAGTCAAGATACAACAATGATTGTTATTGGGCTAACCCTAAGTAATGGAGATTACTTGCTTAAACTTGCTTAAACTGTTCATGTGAAGGAAGCCTTGAGAAGTTGTAATTTATATTTCTTAGATTTGAATCCAGGTTTAATACTCTTTTCACTATATGAAATTGTTTCTCAGAAATCCATAGCACCATTGTATAAGCAATTAGAGTTGAAATGGATCTTAGAGACCATCTAATTCTAACTCCATAATTTTACTGATAAGGAAACTGAGGTCAGAGAGAGAAATTGATTTGACTAAAATCATTCAGATAATAAACATAGAGAGGAGTCCTGTTGAATTTCCAATAGAAAATGTTTTAAATATTCATTTTCCTCTTTCTTGAAGCCCCAACTGTGACTCAAACACCACACAGTTACAGAAAATAATTGCCAAATGAATTTCTCATATTTGGATCTCTTTGGGTCATAGGTTTGCTTGATGTCTTTTAATAACTCCCTATTGTCATATACATAATATATGTAGTTTTTGACAAACTATTTAATGATAACTTTGTAGATAAGGAAAAGTGAGCTGGGCTAGATGATAGTATACTGGGCTAGATGATAGTATACTATAGTAGATCATTTTATAGATTATTGCTTGAAAAACTCAAGATCTCTATTCTTGATTCTTACTATTTAACACTTTTTTTTAAATCAGTGACTCAGATAAAGGCATAAATTATGTTTATCAAATATTAGATGAAGAAATATTTCCTACTTCTTTCTCTTCCTTCAATTGGGAGATTGTTATAGACCACATGGGGAGATCTGGGCAGTGTGCTTTACTTCTCAATCTCTCCATGCCCCAGGTCACCTAGATCTCATGCCATGGCAACTAATCAATACTGAGCTCAGAAGTACTCAAGTTTTCCATCCCTCTTTCCCCATTACATATCTTCAACTTTCTTTCAGTGTCCTATTCTCTTTTCTCCTCTTGGTCAAGCACTGGATTCCATTGCCAAAAGGAACTTGGAATTTTCTCTTCTCTGATCTGTCCTCTTCCCAACATTAGTGTGATACTCTTGGAGGACAGACACCTTAGCACACTTTGATCAGTAGCTTTACCTTAAGTACCCCAAACTTTCCCAATCTACTTGCATATGAGCTCTTCTATATGCATTAGTCTTTCATGATTAGCTTAGAGTGTAAGCTCCTTGAGAATTGTCTATTATTATAGTTATTATTATTATGTACTATTTGGAATTAAATACTATTTATCTAAATTTTATTTCGACTTGGACCTATTTGACCCAGATCTAGAAAAGTACTTATCCAGTGTTACATAGATTACATAAGTAATAGTTAACAAGATCTGGACTTGGGCCCATGTAGTCTGTGATATCAAAGGAATGGCCAATTAGTGAGTAGTTTAAAGTAGACTCCAATGAAGAGCAATAAAGATTAGAGAATGGGAAAAATTTAAGGCCAGGTTAGATTTGTTCTCAATTTGAATGTTGAAGTTGTTGAAGATTATGGCAGGATATGAAATGAAAGGAAATAATATAGTGCTTGACACAAAGTAAATGTTTAATTCATACTTTTAAAAAAATCATTCAATAAAAAGATCTTTACAGGATAGAATGAAAGGAAAAGCTAATATCCTTAAATATTTTAAAGGTAAATAAAAGTATAGGATAGAGGATATGTGGTTAGACAATCAGTAAGATAGATTGAGCAAGATTGAGGGGACTTTATAAGTTGTCTAGTTTAATTCATTTATTTTAAAGAAGATACAAATGAAGAACAAAGATGTAAAGCAATTTAACATTAAGACAAAGCTAAAATTCAAGCTCAGGGCCTTTACTTTATATTCAGCAGTTTTTATGTAACTCCAAGCTACTTCTCTCTCATTTATGTGTAAGAGACAAAAAGATTGTAGAGGGTGACAAACTCAATAAAAATAACTGTTACTTGAGAGCCAAAAATTCTACTGTATAGATTCTATTAAAAAAAGGATAGTGCTTTGCCTCTTTCATGAATGTGGCATGTATTATTTGTTACCCTTATTTAGATATGTGTAATGGACTCATAGGCTTATAAAATCCATGATTCAAGGATTTGGTATTATATATTCTTTGTATTTCCTCTTCTCCCCAATAGTGCTTAGAAATGAAACTTAATACTTTATAGATGCTTAAGAAATGTTTACTTAATTGAAATGAATTCTAAATCCTTTTCTGTGTATACTAACTTTTTTGCTCCTGCTCCCCTTATAAAGATATGGGTATAAAGTCATCTAATATTGAAAAGTGCAGAATTATCATGTGGATCAAACCATTAATTCTAGAGTGACTTGAAAATAAACTGAGAAATATTTCCTCTAGAACACTGGTTCTCAAGTTTTTTTTTTTTTAATCTCAGGACACTTTTAAACTGTAAGAAATTTCTGAAGACCTTTCAAAGAGCTTTTGTTTACTTTATATTTATTATTTTCCACATTGGAAATTGAAATAGCTTAGTATTATTATAAAAAGAGTTTTAGCCTAACCTATTCCCTGAAAGAGTCTCAGGGATTCCCAGAGGTTTGCATTTGGATAACCACTCCTCTAGAACAATCTGCTATGATTTTGGCTATACTTCTATGGTTCACCACTGTTGAGGAGCCACATTGGCAGTGAAGAGGGAAAATGGCTTTATCCTGAGAATATAAAAGAATGCTCTCTTAGTCCAAGAAATTGCATGAGACAAATCATAAAAATTACTCATTTTCCTTCTCCCTAACTCTGAAATGACTTCTTTGTTGCTGTAAACTTGAAATTCATTGTCTATCAGCTCTACTTTAGGGAAAGGTTTTGAGGATTTTGGGGGAGGGGAGGAGAGAGGAAAGTTAGAAATTTAGGTTTGGCACATAAAATCAATGATGACTTTGGAAAGAAGTTTCAGTAGATTGGTGTTAATATAGACCAGACTGTAGAGGGTTAGGAGTAAATTGTAGGAAATAGAGGCAGAAATTTTAGACAATTTTTTTTCTAGAAATATAACAGTGAAAGGGGAAAGAATTAAGATTTAGGGATATGAGTCCAAGAAAGGTAGAGCTTTGGGTTTTGTTATGCATTGTTTTGGAATTCAGGAAACTTGAACATGTTTGTAGGCACAGAACAAGAGGTTAGTAGAGGGGGAAATTGAAGAAGAGAAGAAGGAAATGATTGATGGAGATGAACTCAGAGGAAGTAGAAGGGAATGAATTCAAAGATACAATTTAGAGAGGTTATCTGTGGCAAATAAGAGTGCTGTCTTATCCTTTGAGATTGGAAGGAAAGAGAAAATGAGTGAAAATCAAGAGGTTAGAAGGGGTAGAGAGAGAGTAAAAGAAGCTCATGGCAAATAGCCTTGGTTTTTTAATTAGTCCCAGACTGCTTCCCTACCTCAGTAGGATGGCACTATGGAATATATTTAATAAACCAAGTAAATAAATGTGAGTTTAGAGAATCATAACTAAAGAGGGATGATAAGGGTTTTGTCCAAGGGAATTGAATTTATAGGGCACCAAAAGCACTTGCAGTTTTTAAACAACAAAGACATAAAAGAACTTAGAATCAAATTAAAACAGGAATTAGTAAAATAAGACCCTATTGGATAGAATGTACCTTCCTTGAGCTTTTGTTGTATCCATTCAATTTTCCATCCAAAGCACCATCCCGACTTAACAATTGATCAATATTTTATGACATTTTTTTCCAGATATATTTTGTTCTGTCCCAGCTACAGCTATAGGTAATTACAGCTATATGAACAGGTGTTTTGTTTACTTATTTATTGAGCTCCCTCTGCATAGCAGCTAGATGGGGAAGTGGTTAGAGCACTGACCTTGCAATCAGAAAAATCTGAGTTCAAATCCTATCTCAAACATTTACATGTGAGATCTCAAGCTAGTCACTTAACTACTCTCAGCCTTAATTTTTTCATCTGTAAAATGGGAATAACAATAACACTTACTTAACAGCGTTATGGAGACCAAATAAGTTATATGTAAAGTGCTATGTGATCTTAGATCATAGAAATACTTATATAAATATAATTATATTTAAATTACATACATATTTATAATTTTATATTTGCATTTATATACTTATATATAATTATAATCACATGACATAATTTTAGATATAAGTATATCTTATATATAATATATAATTGTTTATTTATATGTAAATATGTTTATGTATGCATATATTTATGTTTATATAATTTTATATTTATACATATAACAAACATATTTATACAAATAAATATGTTTTTGTAAAGATATTTATAAAAATAAATATAATTATTATATGTATAAAACATTGTATTAGGTGCTTTGAGTGGTTGAAAGTACAATAAGATTTTTTCCACCAAGGAACTTGTAGTTCTAAAAAAATCCCTGAGAAAACCACAGAAAATGAAGAGTTGAGGACAGAGAACCTCTTGTTATCTATAGACTAACCGGAGCAAAGAGTTTCTCAATAGAATTTATGAGAAACACCTAAGGAATGTCCCCAGAAAAAAATATTAAATGAAGGAAGGTATTATATGTTGATAGGTGGGTGAGGGAGAAGGGAGTGTTCTAATTCATTGGCTCAAATATAGGACTGACCTAAGTGTTAACTGAGAAAAGTATAATCAATTTTTTAAAACCTAGGGCTTTTTAATATTCTAATTTTACTACTTTTACTCATAGGCAGACAGCCTGAGAAGAATTTGACCCAGTAACGTGGGAGTCCCATAAGTAACTGCATGAATGATGTGTTAACAGTCTACGGCTGCCAAGTGAGAGAGCCACATAAGTGATCTGACTTGATGTCTCAGGCCTTATAAAGTTTTGAAAGCTAAGCACATTATGGAAATAATGAGGTGTTTAGCATTTGAAAGGATCTTATACAACCCTCTCCACTGGCCTGAGAGTGAGTGGCTTTGGACTGGGTTCTAGACAAAGCTTTCTCCAAAGGAGTCCTGATGATGACTGCTGGCAAAGTAGAAGTGTTTAAAAAAAAAAAAGGTGGGGGTGAGAGGAGAAATAGAAAGCTGAAGTACCAATGAAGGGAACAGCATCAGGGGGAAAAACTACCACAGAATGTATAAATCAAAGTTTATGATCAGTACTAGTCCATGCAAATGAGTGAGATGAGTAAATTAGCATTTGCTTGTAAATTATTTTCTCCAGTTTTTAAATGTTTGAGAAATATTTCAGCTATCTGCTGATAATGATAATGATGATATTAATAAATGTATTGTTGTTATCATGTTTAGTTCTCTGTGACCCCATTGGGGTATTCTGACCAAGATACTGGAGTTGTTTTCAATTTCCCTCTCCAGATATGGACAGTGAGGCAAATAGGGTTAAGTAACTTTTGCAGAGTCATAAAGCTTGTAAGTGTCTGAGGTCATATTTTCTCAATCCAAACCCAGTGCTCTATCCATTGGGCTGTCTAGTTGCTCCTGTAAAATACATGTATTAAATACTTGTTAAATACCTCTCTTAAGAACAAAAGGATTTGTTAAATCTTTTGCATCTTAATTCTAATGCAAGATTCTGAATGAAATAAATGAGTTCTATAGGTTGTTTTCTTTAAACATGGTCTCAGGTACTATTCCTAATTTTTTGTGATTAAAAATGTGATTTCTAAGACAAAGTAACCCAAAAGTATTTAAGATATAGCTATAAAATATGAAGGTTTTATTTGTAATGACTATGTTAAAATTTAAAAATCTTATGTGTCATTTTCTTTAAAGTAATTATCTTAGGTAATTATATATTTTATTTCAGTACTATTCATAATTTTTTGTGATTAAAAATGTGATTTCTAAGACAAAGTAACCCAACAGTATTTAAGATATAGCTATAAAATATGAAGGTTTTATTTGTAATGACTATGTTAAAATTTTAAAATCTTATGTGTCATTTCCTTTAAAGTAATTATCTTAGGTAATTATATATTTTATTTCAATACCTTTTCTTAAGATGTTTTTTGGGGACACCTCTATTGTAATTGCCTTTGGAAATTACTTCAAAGTCCTGTAATTGTCATCAACTATCATTTCTAGGATCAAGTTTGCATATAAAATATATATATATTTCACAGCTTGGCCACAACCTATCTTCCTAGATTTTTATTACACATTATTTCCCTTCATTACACATTACTAGAGCCACACTGACCCTTTGCTGATCTCCATCTAAAGTGCTCCATCATCTGTGTACTCAGTACTCCATGTCTAGCAATGAGAATTTCTAGTTTCCTTCAAAGATTATCTAGCAAGTGCTATTTTTAATCCAAAATTTTTCCTGATCCTCTTCCTGTCTCTTGTATCTATTTTGTATCTCCCCCCCCACTATCTCTTGTGTCTTATATATGCAGAAATGTAAATATTTTCTTCCCTGACTGGATTATGAGTTCCTTGAAGACAGAAACTTTTGTCTTTGTATCCCCAGCGGCTACCATAGTTCCTGGCATATAGAAATTGATTTTTTTCATACTTCCTTTCTTATCAGTGCTGGAAAGTTTTCATCCTGTCTTGCATATTAAAGGGCAGAAAGAACATTTATATTTGAATAATGATTTTCCTACACATATACTTAGTTTCCCTTCACTAATTCTTTCTACAACAAGAACACTGTTGACAAGATTTTCATGTTTGAACTCTTAAGATAACTATCTCACACTTATTAGATTGGCTAAGATGACAGGAAAAGATAATGATAAATGCTGAAGGGGATGTGGGAAAACTGGGACTCTAATGGACTGTTGGTAGAATTGTGAACTGATCCAGTTCTGGAGAGCAATTTGGAATTATTACTCAAAGGAATATAAAACTATGCATATTCTTTGAGTCAGCAGTCTTAGTACTGGATCTATATCCCAAAGAGATCATAAAAGAGGAAAAAAGACTCACGAGGACAAAAATGTTTGCCCCAGCTCTTTTGTACTGGCAAAGAACTAGAAATTGAGTGAATGCCCATCAAATGGGGAATGGTTGAATAAGTTATGGTATATGAATGCAATAGAATATTATTTCTCTATAAGAAATGATGAACAGGCTAATTTTTAAAAAAGCATGGATTTACTTGAATTGATGCTGAGTGAAGTGAGGCAGAACCAGGAGAACATTGTACATAGGAACAGCAAAATTATGTTATGATCAACTATCATAGACTTAGATATTTTTAGCAATACTGTGATCCAAGGCAATTCCAATAGATCTGGGATGGAAAATACTAACCACATCTAGAGAGAAAACTATGGAGACTGAATAAGGTTTGAAGCATAATACTTTCACCTTTTTGTTTTGCTTGCTTTTTCTTGCTTGTGGTTTTTCCCTTTTATTCTGATTTTTCTTTCACAACATGACAAATATGGAAATATGTTTAAAATGATTGTACATGTATAACCTAAATCAGATTGTTTGCTGTCTTGGGAAGGGAGAGAAAATTTGGAACTTGGAAGCTGGCAAAAATGAATGTTGAAAACTATCTTTACCTGCATCTGGAAAAATAAAATGCTATTTAAAAAAAAAAAAAAAAAACAAAGAAAGGAACAAAAATGATCCCAAAGATTTCCATATTTGTTATCCAACCCATTTAATAAATAGTAGAGAAATGTTTATCTTCAATCAGTGACTAAAGGAAAATCCCTGAATGGAATACCAGGGGAATTTTTTTTTTCACCTTCAGACATTTTTTCAGAGAGTTCAAGGAAGAAACCTGACCCAAACGTATTTGGGAATTTTCACCAGTTACATGAGAAGAGTGTATAAAATATATACATTGCTAAAAGCATAACATAAACTCTGTTTTAAGAAATTTTCAACTCTGTACTGTTAGAAGAACTTAACTTTGGAATTTCCTGATTGCTGAACATTGAAATTTCCCATCTCAACATTATACATATAAAAATTATGATGTGTTTAATACTATACATTTGAGTTAAGTGTATAGTATTG
Source organism: Antechinus flavipes (assembly GCF_016432865.1). Taxonomy (NCBI): domain Eukaryota; kingdom Metazoa; phylum Chordata; class Mammalia; order Dasyuromorphia; family Dasyuridae; genus Antechinus; species Antechinus flavipes. Next base: position 215,342,238 of record NC_067400.1, on the reverse strand, counting down.
CTTTTTGGTTTATGAAATTTAGAATTTTTATAGTCATGGTTATACTATGAAATTTCAGGGGAATCATATATACTATATTTCTTACTCATAGATTGGCTACTAGCTATGTTTATAACGTTTGCTTCCCTTTAAATCTCTAAAAGTTCAAGTATTTTAAAAAATTTCTTTGTATTCTAATTCTTCTTGGCATAACAATATGACATCAGAGCCAAGCAGAATAGAAAAGTTAGTTTAAAGTAAAATCTAAAAATATTGGATTAGCCAAATGTCTTTCTTCATGATTTCTTTACTCCTTTCTTCCTCTCTTGAAATTTCCCAAATTTTGTAACAAAATTCTATCTATTTTTTAATACTTCTCATTCAATTCTTATTCAAGCCTTTATCTCTATTTCCATTAGCTTAACCGTATAAGAAAGCTTATATATATTTGTCAGTTCTGTCCATTTCTTTTTATGGCTGCAAGGAATATTTTGTGGATACTTGTCAATAGAATAAAATGAAAGTGTGATGTTGTTAATAGAATTTTAGATTTTGTCAAAAAGCACTAACTTCAGTTCTAACTTCTAACACTCTCTATGTGATCATGAACAAACATGAAAATACTCTTTCTGAGCTTCAGTTTTCTCTATTATAAATTGAAATATATTAGAACCAGCTCTAAATCTATAGTTTCATTATAGTAATAATAGGTAACATTTATGTTATGGTTATAGACAGATAGTTCAGTGGATAGTGCTGGGCCTTAAGTCAAGATGACTTATTTTCCTAAATTTAGATCTGGTTTCAGATACATACTAGCTGTGTGACCTTGGGCAAGTCACTTAACCTATTTGCCTCAGTTACTTCATCTGGAGAAAGAGCTGGTGAAGGAAATGATAAGCTTCTCCAGTTTTTCTGCCAAGAAAATCCAAAATGGGATCGTGGAGAGTTAGATATGATTAAACAACAAGAAAAGCTTTATGTAGTATTTACTGTGCGTCAAATACTTTGCACTTCATGTCATTTTTGAATGAAACTGAACCCACTTTTCTTCCCCCTATCTTCTTTAATTTATTTTACACTGTAACACAAAAGAGTAGAGACTTTTCATTCTTTAAACCTAACATCTTCATTAATGTTTTGGCATTCCCTTTCATGTTATTTTAAAGGATCTTGGTCCTGCAGTCATTCTCTCTGTCTACTATTTAATTTTTTTTTCTTTTGATAGAGCCTTTCCTTTTCCCTTTTGACATTCTGGAGAGTCTTTTAATTTAAAACACACACGCACACACACACATACACACACACCCTTTTCACTTGACCCACCACATCCTCTAATTGCTATCCCATTTCTCCTGTCATTCAACTTCTTGACAATTGTTAATGCCTCTATTACTTCACTACTCACTCCCTCCTTGACCCCAATGATCTGCCTTTTATCTTCCCCACTGAAATTGTTACCTTTGAGGTTAAATAGCCTGTTTCCTAAACTAATCCTATGTTTGTTTATAAATTAGGATACTTTTCAGCTCCTGAATATGTAAAACCTAAGAGGACAAGAATTAGGAAGTATTCAGTGGCAATTGTTCACATTAACAGAAAATGTTGTTGGGCCATCATGGCAGTATGTATGACTGTGACCTTGTAGGTACCACATTCAGTTAACAACAGTCACAAGGTTAATGTAATGCCATTCTAGCCACTTGTAAAAAAAATTAAAAATCACCAGACCTTTATAGTCCTTTTATGATATGTTTCTATATCATTCCTTCCTTTCCCCAGACAGACTCTTGGAAAATTCCCTCTATATCTATTTCTTTGGCATTCTTCTTCAAGTTTTATAATCTCTCTTTTTACCTAACCACTATCTTGAAACTCCCACCCACCCACCTCACCCTCAGGCCTCCCTAAACCTCTTAATCAACAAATCTGATGGTTTCCTTTCATTCCAGTTCTTATCAAATCCTCTATCATTTTATACTGCTGAGTATTCCTGCTCTTTAAGGATACTCTTTCTGCCCTGGGTTTTCATAACCTTCCTTTCCTTAACTATCTGTCTGATTGTTCCTTATAGCTTTCTTTGCAAGATTTTTATCCATTTTCTACCCTTTCTGTGGGAGTGTACCCTTGGTCCTTTTTCTTTATACAAACTCTTCTGGTTTATTTTATTAATTCATTTCACTTAGCCTCTCTGGGCCTTAGTTTATCCTCCTATAAACTGAGGAGTTTGTGCCTTGATAACCTCACAGATCCCTTCTAGTTATGTCAGTAATATAATGTAGATAGTCTAATACTAGAACAACAGAAACATGTTGTCTATCATTGTTTCCTTACTGAAAATCTTTCTAAAATGGTAGAGTCATTCATGGACTATGCTTTACCTGTAGATCTTGTGAGAAATCGGTATAATTTTTATATCACAATGAGGCACTGCAGAATGAAGAACTTCAGTGAAAGAATTATAATAGGTACTGTTTTTGTTGGCCAATTGTTTTTCAGTGATGTTTCAACCCTTTATTAGCCTATTTAGGATTTTCTTGGCAAAAATATTGGAGTAGCTTGCCATTTTCTTCTCCAACTACTTTATAGATGAGGAAAATGAGGCAAATATGGTTAAGTAAAATTGTACAGGGTCACATAGCTACTAAATATCTGAAGCCAGATTTGAACTCAAAAAGATGATTCTTTCTGACACTCTATCCACTGTGCCATCTAATTGCCTCTAGGTACTCTCTCAGAGAGAGAGAGAGAGAGAGAGAGAGAGAGAGTACCTAGAGGCAAGTAGGTCGCTGAATATAGATAGCCAGAGAATCAGGGTTTATTGCTTTTTGTTTGCTTTGTTTTTAGATGTTTGAGTAGTAGTTAAATAAGATAATATTAAACATTTTTCAAAACTAGTTCTTATTATTGTCATGTTGCAATGAATCAAATCCTCTTGATGTACAATTTTTGGGGGCTATTAGGATAGCAGCACAATTGTTCTATAATAATCTGATGTTCTAAAAGAGTTAAAGTAATTCCCTAGAGTCCATAACTAAATTCCAGAAGTTTATACACAGTATAATTTTAGCACCAAAAAGATGAAAAAATCTGAAACAACTTCTCACTAATAGTTCAACATAATATCATTCAACAAAGGTTATTTTCTGAGATTTAAAGCGTTTTTTTTTTTTTTTTGTTGTTGTTGTTTTGTTTTTTTTGTTTTTTTTGTTTTTTTGCTGAGGCAATTGGGGTTAAGTGACTTGCCCAGGGTCACACAGCTAGAAAACATTAAGTGCCTGAGACCAGATTTGAACTCAGATCCTCCTGACTTCAGGGCTGGTGCTCTATCCACTGTGCCATCTAGTTATTCCTCAGATTTAAAGTTTTTGAAAAGTGATTTTATTGTTATAAGGAGAGGGAGGAAGAAGATGACTCATAACTCAAGCTAGAAGTTTTGGCCAACCTTTTACTGCCAGAAAATGTTTCAAATAAAGAATTTGGCCTAAGTTCCATTTTTGGTTTTGGCATTAATTTGCATGATTAATTGAAATTGTATTTCATATAGATCTCTGTTTTTTTATTTTTTGTGTGTGAGATTGTGAGAATATCATTAAGTAAGGTATAAAATGCAATTGGGATGCCATCAGCACTTAATAAGAACCATCAAAGGCCAGTGACACTTTAGGAAAAAAGATTTTACCCTTATTCCTGAATACAATTCACTTGTATTTTTGAGCAATTTGAATGAATACAGTTTTACAGGTTTTTTTTTTTTAAATGTTTGTGTTTTAATCAAACCTTCATGTGTGGCTTATTTTTTCCACTTTCAATAGGATGAGATTTCAGAGAATGAGAAAAAAAAATTTTATTTCATGAAGTTGTGTATTATCTGTAGTGTTCTCTTCTCTAAAATTATAATCATTCTCTGTGAGCAGTTTCCTGGGGAGCTTCTGGAGGCAGCCTTAGATTCAGTTCAAAGTAATAATCACCTCAAATGCAACCAGGAGTTAAATTCCAGTCCTTTATTGTCTCTTCCAAAATAGCTTCATTAGTTTTCTTAGAGGCCTATCTCTCTCCTTGGTTCCGAGAACTCTTCTTGCTAGTCCTTTATCTCTTCCAACTTCTGCCTCTAGCTCAGTTCTGACTCCTTCATTCTGCCCAATTGAATCTTGGTTTCTCAATCTCCCAAAAGTCTCTCATTGGCTTGTGGGAGCTCCTTATATATCATCTCTTAAAGATGTGAACTCAAAGGTTGATTCCTCCTCCGAGAGTGGGATTGTGGGTTCTCTCTGGACTTGTGGGAGCTCCTCTTAGACTTGTGAATCTTCTCCACTAAATCCTGACTTTTGAATCTCCTCTAGTGGGCTCCTCCTCTTATATGCTTTCTTAAAAATGTGAACTCTTAAAGGTGTGAAAGGTACGAACTCTGAACTTAGAGAACTGTTAAGTACCATGCTAAATTAGACAACTGATTAACACTTTGTAAGAATCCTAATAATTCTCCTTTGTTAAACTCTATATTTGATTAGTTTTATTTATTTATTTACTGAGATCTTTGGATGGTGGTTATTTGATTGAAAGACAATGGAGTCTTTATAACATATTGCAGTCAAATGCTCAATATCAGTTCAGGCTAACATAAGGAATATAACAGGGTTCTAAAGTGTTATCTAGATCGATGGTATCATATTCAAACAAAATGAGGGCAATAACCATATATAAGAATGCCTAGGGACCACAATTTACTTATATTAACATTATCTTGTACCTTTTATTTATGTTTATTTGAATATTTACTAGAGCCACAGAGAGGCACAGTAAATAAGTTGCTGGATCTGACATCAAAAACACTTTAGTTCAAATCTGATCTCAGACATTCACTAAAGTTGAATGTTGGGCAGGTCATTTTTAATTTCTCTTTGCCTCAGTTTCAACTAAAAATGAGGCTAATAGTAGTATCTACCTCCCTTGATTACTATGAGGATAAAATGATACAAGATTTTAAAAGCACTTTATATACCTTAAATCACTATTTAAATGCTTTTTAGTTTTTACTCCTATCCCTAATTCCTCTCTCTTGTAGCCATTCATCAGCACAGTCACAAATTAGGCTTTGCTATTATCTAGACTGAATCCATGTATAACCATCATTTTGCTCGTTTTCATCTTTTTCTCATGCTCTTTCAAGTTTGAGACTTCATGTCCTCTAACCTTCAAATATATCCTTGGCATAAATAGCTTCTTGGGCAAATTCCAAAATAAAAACAAAACAAAACAAAAGTATTTTAATCTTCAGACATTTTTAAGAATACTATAAAGGTTTAAACCAACCATCACTTTGGGAGCATAAAATACTTTAAAACTTGTGAAATTTCTGTTAAGAATTAAATATGTTCTGCAAAAATGTTGTTTTAATTGACGTACTTTAATGTATATAGATGATCTCATCAATGATATTACTTCCTCCGAAAGTGCCAATCTTAACCCATTCTTATTTTTACTCTACTTGTTATCTTATTGCTCCTCCATGAATCATCCATTCAATATTCTAGAAGCTTTACTTTGATATATGAATGTGATGGAATGTGAATTGTGCTGCTATAAGAAATGATAATCAGGGGGATTTCAGGAAGGAAAAAAAAAAAAAAAAACCTGGACTTACATTAATTGATACTTAGTGAAAGGAGCAGAACCAGAACGTTGTATACAGTAATAGCAACATTGTGTGATGATCATCTATGATATGCTTAACTCTTCTCAGCAAAACAATGATCTAAGACAATTCAATGATTCATGATAGAAAAATGTATCCATATCCAGAGAAAGAACTATGAAGTCTCAATGTAGATCAATGCAGATTTTCACTTTTTAAAAATTTTTTGTTTTCTTATGCTTTGCCCCTTTTATTTTTCCCTTTTCACAATATGACAGATGTGAAAATGTTTAATATGAATGCACATGTATAACCTATATCAGATTACTTATTTCTTGGAAGCTTCTTGGAAGCAAGAAGAGATAAAAATTGGGACTTAAAATCTTATTTAAAATGTATATTGAAAACTGTCTCTACATATAAATCAAAAAGTATCAAATTTTTAAAAATCCCTAAGAGGTAAAAGGAAAGAAGCTTTCCTCTGGATCTTTTCAATAATCTATGGGCACCAATTTAGCTCTCTCCATTTGTTATTCCTACTCTCACTATATCATGTATTATTTTTACTGAGAAAATAGGAGACATCCATTATCTCATTCCTCTTCTCCACTGTTTTGTACCTCAATATCATTTCCCACTTGTTCCCCTTTTGTTTTCAGTCTGATGTGGAGGTAGCACTTCTATAAACCAAAATCAATCCCTCTACTTGTGTCCTTCATCTTATCCTTTCCTTTCTCTGAAAGCCTGCTGTTTTTATCACTCACTTCTCATTCAATTTCTATCTATCAGCTCCTTCCCTGCTGCCTGTAAACTTGTCCAAGTCTCTTCCATGATCAAAGAAACCTTCACTTGACCTTTCTGTTGCCTCAAGCTAGATGTAATCTTCTCTTCACAGTCAGACTCTTAGAAAAATCTCTGCATTTATTGTCTCTGCTTTCTCTTTTTCCTCTCACTTTTCAGCCTCTTGCAATCAGGCTTTTTACTTCAGTGATCAACTGAAATGGCTCTTTCAAAAGTTATCATAATCTCTCTAAAGCATAAATCTGACAACATCATTTTCCTTTCCAAAGAATCTTCTATGACTCCTTAACACAAACTCTTCAACTTGACATTTAAAGCCATTTTGACTCCCCTTATCTTCTTGGGTTTATTCATGTGGTCTACATTTGAGGATTGATGATTCTTGCATTCTGGGACTTGATGCAGTCAATATTATAACATTCACAGAAAGGAACCCTTGAGGGGACCCTCATAATTTATAGAGAATCTCATTTGCATTTACTGTGACTGTGATTTTAAAAAGAGAAAAATTAAAGCATATGAATTCTTGAGATTATTTCTTTGGTTAATAATATCAATGCGTTTTTATGATACCTTTGCCATGTTTCTACCTTTGAAATATTTTAAAAACTGAATCCTAAGTGACCTAGATGTGTTATCTTTATCTTTCATAAGTGTATATTTGGTCTGATCCAGCACTCCTTACCATATTTGCTTTCTTGATTTTTTCATCTAGCAAATTATGAATAGAGGGTCTGTTGTTATTTATGACAATTATTATAGTAATGATTGCCAGAGTATAACTCCAGGGAGTTGTGTGAATACCGAGAGTGTGAATCTGAATTGAATATCTGAGCCAGGCAGAAGACACGTTTTGCAATCTTCATTTATTAATCTGAGATCCAGGGTTTATATACTCTTTAAACTAGTATTATATCAACACTAGCTACCTCAAGGTGACACTATAAACCTTCCAGGATTAATGTACATACCATAATTTGACATTTCAATTCCACCTTAACTAGCAATAACAAGATCTCTATTGCAACAGGTCATAAATACCAATAACTATTAATAGCAAGATATTTGTCAAAACAGAGTTGTAAATAGCATAGTTGTGTTGCCTTGTCCCTGTCACATGCATTCTCCACATTCTCCATCAAGATTATCCTAAATTTATCTCTAGCATGTTTTTCATTCATTGTTAGGGAGATGGTGAGCTAATGCTTTGAAATTTTCTCCCTTACAAAAAGCCGATCTCAAGTAATGCCTGGACTGAACTTTTCCTGTACATGAACTTATTCAGTACATCTATAAATGATGACAAGTCTGTCTCATTTTTCTTCCTTGTTCATTAACTTTGCAGTTTCATCTATTTTCTCTTGTTAAGGTTTCTATTACTACACATATACACACACATATGTATAGCACCATCTTACATATTTGTAAGATACTTATCACAGTATTTGTTCCTTATCAGTTCTCTTCTTTCCCTTATACTTATGTTTTCATTGGAATTACCAAGTGTCAACACATATGTAACTTGCTTTGTTTTGCAGACCTACATTGCATTTGAAAACTTTTTCTTCTTAACCAACAAATGTTGATACATAAGCTGCTATCTTTATGGTGCTTTTCTGACTTTTCTCCTTTGGCTGATCTACTTAAAATCCTCTCTGATTTTCCCATTATGCCCCAAGAAATTCATTATTGGAAAAATCTCATCATCTTCTAATATCCCTTTTGCCTTAGAACTCCATCTTATTACCACATTGTCCCTCTGATTGTAAGGTAGAACCATGAACTACAAAATCTCCTTTAAAATAGGAAGCCTGTTCAAAAATAAGCCTCTTTTCTTACTTGGCTGTCCTATTTTGTGATTTCTCCAAACTTTCCACCATGTTCTTTGGTCAGATAACTTTGCTAGCACCCACTATTTTAAGCTTTATTTTTTAAAGTTTCCTTTTGTTTTGTTTTGATGTCTTCCCCATCTTGAAGGACAGGAACTATTTTTGTTTTTTGTTTGTTTGTTTGCTTTTTGGATTTGTATCCCAAGTTTAGTTCAGTGCCTAGCATATTATACATGACAAATAATTATTTATTGACTGGGTAATGGTGACTTTTTATTTTTGTTTTTACTCATCAGAAGCTCTGCAAGACAAAATGCCCAAATGTCACATTAAATGATGTTTTATTGTTGTTGTTTTTATTATCATAGGGTTTATGATGAATAACTTCACTAATCCCTTGATTTAGCCCTCTCAGGAGAATGATTTCTCAAGAATCCATTTAGCTGATGTGTACTTATTTATTTTGATTTCATTCACAATATAAATGACAATATTGAATAATTTATAAATAAGCATTTTTGTGCCTCATCCAAATGAAAGGAAAGTGATGTATTTTGCAAAAATAAATGATCATATAAATATCATTTTAAAGTGTTTTAAAACTCATTAGTGCTTTCAAATAAAAACAATCCTGATATAGGTGGAATGAATATCAGTAATACCTCCTTTTTATATAAAGGAAATCAAGATTCAAAGAGGCTATATGACCTATTCAAGATTAAACTGCTAGTAAATGACAAAGTCAGTACTAGATTTCATTTTCTCTTATTTTTAATCCATTTACCTCTCTGTCCCATACCATGTGACTTTTTCATTGAAAAACACTATCTTTAGTTTACATCTTTTCATAACCAACTTTTGAAACTCAGTGTTGCAGCAGAATTTTTATTAAAAATTTTTAAAAATCTAAATTTTAATCAGTAGAATTTAGTTTTTAGTCAGAATTATAAATTTTCATCTGTCTATTGATATCAAGTATACTACCTTTTACACTTACAAAATGGAGGAGTCATATTAGTAAGCAAAAAAGCTATCTAAAATATGTTCCTGATTAAAAAAAAAATTATAGTCCCTTAATAACAGCTCAGTTGAAAGCTTTTAAAGGATAATTAGTAAAAATTGAAATGTGTGATATTTTGGAATGTAAGAATCTTCTCCATTTAAAAAAAAAGAGAAGGATATAACCCCAACTTTTATTTATTTATATATTTTTGTACACCAATATGTTTATAAGCATAGAGGGAAATCAAGCATTAATTGAGATAACAAATTTATGAAAATTGTTTGTAGATTCATTGACTAGTATTAAAACAAGATCCAGGATACTGAAAGTTTGAGGCTGTGATGGCAGCAGTTGTGCAAGTTATTACAAAGACTCATTTAAAACATCAGTCACTTTGATAGCCTACCTAAGTATTTTTGATTATTAAAAATCTTAACTCCCCCAGATCATCTGCTTTTACCTGAATACTCCTGGCAAAGTTCATCCATGTTCTTTATCTTCATTTCAATATCCCTTCAACAGCAAATCATTACCACCACTACTACCATGATCACTATAGCTAAATCTTTGTTAAATTCAATAGGTGGTAATAAACACTGTTCAAAATATTCAGATGTGGAAATTTTTAAAATTATTATCAGCATTAAAGTTCTGTCAGTAATATGGCCCAGTCTAGAAAAAAATAAGACCATGGGATAGTAGGAATAAAACTTACTCAAAGTTGATTTAAACATGATCCAGTAAATAGGGAGTGAAGAATGGACACTTATCAAAAGCAATATAGCCATGTGCAAAAAATACATATAGGATTTTCCTGGAATCTGATGCTCTCTCTCTATTTTGAAGTTTTGGGGGTGTTGGAGTTAGATGTGAGAAAAAAGAAAACAAAATAGAATTTAAGAAGCAGCCCATTTGGAGAAAGGTCATTAGACTTCAGATCTCTTATGCTCTCAGGATATAGATTGAAGAGGTTTAGACTAAGGTGTTAGAATAAGCACTTAATTAACTTATTGCCTAGAGAATGAAGAACGAGGTGTTAGTTTATTCACTTCCTGGATTCTGGCAATAGATTAAAAATAGGCACTGTTTCAGTTGGAGATTTGGAAAGGATAGAAAGATAGTGTTTCTGAGTCAAAGGAATGGTGAAGCTTTGGAATTCTAATGTTGCCAAAGTCCATGGGCTCTTTTGAATCACAGAAATCTTAAAGTGGATATGACAACAGGATTTTTAGAGAACAAGACACAGGGTAATATTTAAGATGGCTGCATTGATGTAAGACATTTAGTTAAATGATAATTGAACAATGAAGTAGGGGAGAAAACTAATCTTTTAGGCTTAATATTTCTTTATTTTTGCCATTTAAAATGGCTGTTTTTTCTTAATTCAAACATACAGAGATAATTATATACAAATGTAATTAATATCTCTATTGTTATTTAAATAAAAATTTCAATTTTATAAATCATAGTATCACAGTTTTTGAGTTGTGGATCATAAAGTCATACACTCTTCTTATACACATGAGAAAACTGAGCCCCAGAGAGTTTAAGTGAATTTTCTAAGATACCTACATAGCTGGTAAGTATCTCAGGTAGGCTTTACAACTAGGAATTCCTAACTCAAAGTCCAGTGTTCTATTTGTTGTTGATGCTCAATAACATGTCAGTCAACTAAGTAGCACAGTGCATATAGTGCCAGCAGAGTGTCAGAAAGACTCATCTTAATGCAAATGTGGCATCAGCCACTTACTAGCTGTGTGATTCTGAGTCAATCACTTAAACCTATTTGCCTCAGTTTCCTTATCTGTGAAATGAGCTAAAGAAGGAAATAGCAAACAACTTCAGAATTTTTGATAAGAAAACTCCAAATGGGGTTATGAAGAGTCAGACAAAATTGAAAACATTTGAACAACAAAGGGTATATCTAGCTAATCAATTAAACCATAAAGTAATATAAAGGTTCTATAATATGACAGACTTATGTTGTTTTTGTTCAGTTATTTTCAGTTGTGTTCAGTGGTTTGTGACCCCGTTTGAAGTTTTCTTGGCAGAGATACTGGAGTGGTTTGCCATTTCTTTCTCCAGCTCATTTTACAGATGAGAAAAATAAAGGGAACAAAGCTAAGTGGCTTTCCTGAAGTCACATAGCTAGAGTGTCTGAGATCAGATTTGAACTAGTAAAGATGAGTCTTCCTGACTCCAGGTCTGTATCCAATGAACTATATGGTTGCCCCAGACAGACTTCTTCTTTTGTTAATTTTATGTTTAAAGGATCTTATCAATAGCAAAGTCACAGATTCAATTTTCGTAGGAACCAGTTAGCTTTTAGAACACAGAAATTAATAATTCCATACAAACTAAAATCCCTGATTCAACTGTCATCTTGTAAAAATTCCACATTTCAGAAGTTCCTGATATCTAAGAAAAGTACAAAATCCCTTTGTCTTTTGTTTAAATCCACAATCTAATACCATCTTTTTTTTTTCTCTTCAGCTCATATCTTGCATTCTTCTCCTCTGTGAATTATAGACTCTATCCAAATTCTATTTTTCAAAAACCACAGGAAGCAAAATGGATTATTCTTGTTAATTAAATTAAAAGTTTATGCACAAACAAAACCAGTGCATCCAAAATTAGGATGAAAGCAGGAAACTGAAGGGAAGTTTTTAGAAAGTTTCTATAAAAAAGCCTTACTTTCTCAAATTTGTAGGGATCTGAGCCAGATTTATAAAAAATAAGAGCCATTGCCTAAATGATAAATGGTCAAATTATGTAAATAGACTGTTTTGAGAAGAAATCAAAGCTATCACTAACCCTATGAAAAAAAGTTCAACTTTGAGCAATATTGATTAGGAAAGTGCAAATTAAAGCACTTCATAACTATCATATTGGCTAACATGACAGAAAAGGAAAATGATAAATGCTATGCCAAAAAAAAAGAATACTAGTATACTATTGGTGGAGTTGTGAACTAGTCTAACTATTCTGAAAAGAAATTTAGAACTATGTACAAAAAGCAATAAAACTGTGCATTCACTTCGACCTAGCAACACTACTTCTAGATCTATATCCTAAAGAGGTCAAAGAAAAAGGAAAAGAACTAATTTGTACAAAAATATTTACAGCAATTTTTTTCTTGTGGTGGCAAAGATTTAATTGAAAATGAGGGGATGCCCAATAAATAGTGAATAAATAGAAAATGGCTAAACAAGTAATGACATATGATTATGATGGTATGTACTGCTATAAAAATAATGAATAGGATGGTTTTAGAAAAATTTGGGAAAATACATAAACTGATGTAAAGTAAAGCAAATAAAACCAGAAAACCTCTGAAAGGCATAACTACTCTGATCAAGCCAATGGTCCAAGAAAATTCCAAAGGATCCATAATGAAAAATGCTTACTATCTTCAGAAAGTTCAGTTCAAGTGCTGATTGAATGATTATTTTACATTGTCTTTTTTTTTAATTTTTATTTTTACAACATAGCTACTATGTTTTGAATGACTTCACATAAAGTATAAGGCAAATGGAAAATTTGAAACTTCCCCCACAGATCAACTTAATAATAATAATTATATGTGTATATATATATATATATATATGTGTGTGTGTGTGTGTGTGTGTGTATACACATATATGCACATACACATATATGTATGTTTGTGTACAAAACACACACATATAGAAAATGTAGTTGAAAAGGGATTAGAAGATCTTAGAAAGATCTCAGACATGGAGAAGGTACTCTGGGTTTTTTGGGAAGACATTGAGACAATAGCTCTCATTAGCAAAGAGCCTAGAATACCCTAACATTGTTCCTGAGAAGACTACAAGAAGCTAAAAGAGAATTTATGCAACATTCTGGAAAAGCTACTTGAGAGTTTCTTCTTTTAGCTAATTTATAAGCAGTTTCTTTTAGATGAAAGTATACAAGTACTATCTCTGCCTTCTAAATTTTCAATATCCTGAGGCAAAACTCTGGTTATTCTTCCATGTTTATTGTTCTAATACCAACTATTTGAACATTGAAGTGACTATTGAAGTACTGGGAACACTTAGCCAGATAAATGTGATTTTAAATTAGATTTCTTTCCAGATTATCACTTGTAAATATAAAACTTGCATTAAATATATGATTAGTCTTATTGAAATGATTTAATTTAAAACTTTACATAGAGCTTTTTATAGTATTTCTCATATTTCTAGCTGTGGTTATTCATACTTTTCTATTTCTTCTTGTTAAACAGGATCAGAGAGTTTCAATATTTAAGTCAATCATTTACTTTTATACAACCTGGACATTCTAATCATGTATAAAAACAATACCAAATTTTGATATCCTCACATATAATTTTCACAAAAATAGTGTCATTTCCATCTCTAAGGATATCATGTTCTACTAAGTTACACTGTTACCTAAACCAAAACATTTTCTGTTCTCTATCCACATGATACTTTTGATGGGAGAATTGTCCTTTTTGTTATTTTTGTCACCATGTTCCTAATAAAAAGTTCATAATTCTGGTGTTATGTTTTAAATATTTGACCCTGTTCATTCTCTTTCTTTCCCTCCCTTCCTCCCTCCCTCACTCTCCCTCTTTCGCTCTCTTTCTGATTTTTCCTGCTGAGCTTTTTTTTCCTCTTCTCATAATAGTCAGCTGTGTGGTTGTGAAGTCAGTGACCTGATGTCCTGCTGCACACCACTGACTGCCCAACACAGCTGCCTTTCAAAAGGTAAACAGACAAAATAATTCATATGACAAGTTTGTGTCAGAATGGGGTTTCCTCATTACTACAATAGATGAACAGTGGTCTTTTATTGGCAACCCTTATCAGAGCAGGGATCAATAAACGGCTAGATTACACATCTCTGATCTGGATAGCATTAAAGTTTCAATTGCAAGACAGCTGATGTCACCAACTTTCAAATATGCTTTTTTTTTCTTGGAAAGATGACAAAAGGATAACATTTCGAGTCTTTGAAGATCTAGAAGGATATCTTTCATCCCTTCTGAGTATTCACTTCTGTTACATTCAAAGATTCTTGACCTTTAAGGGGAAACCACTGAAAATAATAAGGGCAAATTGCCTGAAGGCCACACTTTTTCTCAATACAGCCTTAACTAATGAGAAATTCCTAAAAGGTTCAGTCTACATCTTATTCAAAGGGGCAATTTTCCTTTGGAAGCCCAATGAAAAGAAGGTGGTTTTCTGTTATCATTAGGTCATAACTTGGCTCAGAAAATATATATTCATTAACAATAGCTTAATTTTACATGACAAATGGTGTGATATTCATCTGAAGTTAAGGTGGAATGATCATAGTTCCTTTCTCATCCCCAAATTACCCAGAAATTCAAGCAAGATGTCACAGTATAGAAATATAGTATCAGGATTCTTTTAAATGGAGACTCAAACACATCCCAGTGTAATCTACAATCCCTTAAATGTACTTACTAAGTAAGTAACATTTGTTAAAAGAAAAAAAAAAAACAACAGATAGTCCAGCCAATATACAAGCCTTAGCACAATTAGGTCATTTTCTAGAGTCAAAGGAAATAATACAGTGAATTTATTTAATTGTTTTTTTTCGTGGCAATTATTTGGTAATTCATGAAGTCAGGGGCTGAAGAAGTAAGTCATTATGCTAGGTTTATCCTGATTTTTGAAGAATATAATGGCCATTGTTTGAATATTTCAGTTTTAATAATTTCCAAAGAGACTAGGGTTTTTAAAAAGGAGAAAATTTGAGTAAAATAATAAAGAACTTTTAATATCTTAAGATTCTTTCACATTGTCTGGAAAGAGGAAAGATAATAGGGTTATAACTATATATTGTTGTACTAACTTCAAAGACACTTATGGTCACCAGGTGCATTTAATTTTACAAAGAGAGGATTGTAAATATTTGGACTTAGTGGTGATTAGAAATTTAGGATAATAGAAATTACACTATAACCTTAAAATTAAAAAAAAATCTATTGGGTAGATATAAAAATATACAAATATGAGAACTTCAATCCCACTTAGAGAATAAAAAGCTTCTAAAGATGTCTAAAGGCTGGAGAAAAACATTTTTGAAGGATATAAATTTCATCACTTGACAGTTAATAGACAATTTCAATAGCTGATGCACAAAGTATTGATTTTATTAACCAATGAAGAAAATGAAATAAATACATGGTCAAAATTTTCTCCTACAAATATAATTACAGAGATTGAGATTTGAAAAAATATAAAATTAATTACTAATAGTTTTAGCCAAAATTATTAGGTTAAACAGGACTTTGTTGTAGCCCTTGTATTACAAATCAATTACATTTCTCCCCCCTCCTCCTAAAAAAAAAAAAAAAAAAAAAAAAAAAACTTTCTATCATCAACAAATGATTAAGTACCTACTATATCCTCAGCATATGCTATTACCCAGGGGATTCCAGGTAAGTCACTACCTCTTCTCAAGAAGTTTATAGTCCTAATGAGAAATAACACCAATCATAACACACAATATTGTGTACTAATATCTTTAGAAAGTTACAAAGTAATGTGCTCCTATCAGGGCTATTTAAAAGAGATCATAAAAGAGGGAAAAAAGACCCACATGTACAAAAAATATAGCAGCCTTTTATAATGGCAAGAAATTGGAAATTGAGTGATTGTCCATCAATTGGGAAATGTCTGAATAAGTTATGATATATGAATGTAATGGAATATTATTTATTGTTCTTTAAGAAATGATAAGCAGGCTGATTTCAGAGAAGCCTGGGAAGACTTACATGAATTGATGCTGAGTGAAATAAGAAGAATCAAGAGAACTTTGTATACAGTAGCAACACAATTATGTGATGATCAACTGTGATGGACTTGGCTCTTCTTATCATTGTGGTGAATCAAGATAATTCTAGTATACTTGGGATGGAAAATGCCATCTGCATCCAGAAAGAGAACTATGGAAACTGAATATGGATTGAAGCATAGTATTTTCACCTTATTTGTTTGTTTGCTTGTTTGTTTGTTTTTCTTTCTTATGTTTTCCCTCTTTGGTCTGACCTTTCTTGCATAGCATGACAAATATAGAAATATGTTTAAAAGAATTGTACATATCAGATTATTTGCTGTCTTGGGGAGGGAAATATGAGAGAGAGGGAGAAAAATTTGGAGCACAAAGTCTTACAAAAATTAATGTTGAAAACTATCTTTGCATATATTTGGAAAAAATAAAATACTACTGAAAAATTTTAAAAATGGAATAAAATCCCAAAACAATGTGCTCTAAGGAGGAGAGATTATCAAAGTAACCAAGAAGAATATTTAGGATAGATTTTTATAGAGATGACTACATTTGTGTTGAACTTTAAAGATGTTGAAGGCATGAGCTACTTCCAAGCTTTCCAGGTTCACAGTCTCTGACCCCTTCTTTGTAGTCAACCCACATATACACTGTTATCAAGTCCTGTCATTTTTATCTTCATAACATTTATTAATTCTTTTTTCCTATCCACAAACACAACTATCATTTTTATTCAAGCTGTTACCACTTCATATCTCTACCCACTCTATTCCATCCTCTACTTAGTGATATTTGATTTTTTTGAATAGTTGGTCTGATCATGTCACTCCCTTACTTCACTGAGTAAAATATATCAGTTCCCTACTGCCTTTAGGCAATATATATATATAATAATATTCTATTATATATTATATATGTTCATATATAATGTTCTATTACTGGAATTCTATACCTTCTATATTCTCTGGACTCTGAGAACCAGCTTAAATGCTGCTTTCTACAAGAAGTCATTCTGTTGTTCTTTACTGTTAATTTTCCTCATTTTAACTTCTATTTTATTCTGTATATTTTATATTTATACAGTCATTTGCATGTTGTCTCCCCAATTACAATGTGAACTATTTGGATTTGTCTTACTTGGTGTCCCCTAACTTATAATATTTTATTGTTATTTTATACATTAATTAAGTCTTTCTTTTGAATTTATTTTGATTTTTTTTTTTTGCTTTTTGAGATTGTCACAAATTATTAAAGAATGTAGTTATTAAATTTGGAAAACCTTATCAAGTTCTTTCTAAAATTTCTCTATCTTTTGCAATCAATGTCAGTGCATATTATTTTTATAATTCTCTTTCTGTAAATTTGTCATCAGCAAATTGAAAATATCAAATTGGTGTGGTCACTCTCCTGGTAATCCCTACTTTCATGTGTGTAGTACTTCTCTATTCCAAACTCCTCCTTTATCTCTAATCATCTCCCTTTGCCCCATCCTTTGGATTTGGCTTGATTTTATGAAGAAACAAGGAATAAAGGGAAGATAATGAATAACACTGTACTACCTCTCATGTTGGTGAGCTTTTCCCAGCCAAAGCTATTAAACTCTTTTTTTGAAAGCAATATAGATCCAAGTATTTCTCTCTCTGATCTAGGAAAACACACACATGTATATGTATATATGTGTATGTATATGTATAATAATTAGTAAGCTACCCCCCTTTTTTAGGTTAGGACCTAGTAGTAATAAAATTTTGCTTTGTCTCTTTATCTGTCTCCTTTTGTCTCTATATCTCTTACTCCTTCACTACCTATTCTTCAGCTTTCTTAGAGCAAAGAAACACACACACACACACACACACACACACACACACACACATCAGTATGTAGTAGTTGACCATAGCTTTATCTCAGTATCAGATTTATATAGGGATATTAATATAACAAAACTTTAAAGAAATGTAAGTAAACTTTGAATGAATAAAATACATTATCACCATAAAGAGAAGGAAGAAGAAAAAGAGAATGATCATATTTGGTTTGTCTCAAAGGACAATTTTAGGAAAAACACAGTCTGCCAGAAGGGCTCCTCTCATTTTCATGACTATTGGTTTCCTCAGTTTCTCCTCTAGATGTTTGGTGAGTCAATTGACCCGTCTCCATGACTTAGTTCAGGTATAGATGATTAAAGTCATTCTGTTCTTAAAGTATCAAACTTATTCTGCTCTTAGATACGACTCCTTTTTCAAGATTTTGGCCCTTTTAGTGCTTTGAGAATGGAAGAGAATCTGGCTTTTCAGTCATAGTCTCACAGGCTTTTCAAAGATTAAGTAGATAAACATTGCGGTATTTCTGTCCAAAAATAGACATAGATCTGAACAATCTATAATATTATAATAACTTCATTTAAAATAGCCTTCATGCCCTAATAACATCCAAAACTAATGACAATCAACTTTTTATGTAATTTTTAGTTTCTTTATCTTTTCCCTTTGTTTTAAAAGAATAAGAGAGAGTAGTTTTTATAGACATATGAAGTACTTGAGTATTTTTCTCTTACTAGAGAAATTGTTAATCTGGAAAATTTTATGTAACTTCATTTAGTACCCCAGTGAGGAAATGTAGTCTAATGGATAGAATGCTTGAGTTCTTTTATTTTAAATGGGAAGTTTCTAAATCTATAGGCAACTCTCTGAAAGAAATTCTTCATATGCATTCAGATTGGTTCTTTGCAACTTATATTATTAAAAAGTTACCTAGGGCACTTAGTGACATCCCTGAGTCAAGTAATCAAAATATGTTAGAAGTCAGTCTCACCGATTCTAATGTTAGCTTTCTCTATTGAAGACCATACACTGACCCTGCTTAGTCATGAAAACAATTCAGTTTACTAGGTACCCATTAACTCAGCTTCATTTATATTGTTCTAAATCAAGCGTATAGTTTTCTTGACTCTACTTCTGCAGTTTGCATTGGTTCCCATGTTTCTCAAACTAGTTTAGACTCTTGTCAAGTTTTGCCTTTTCTACTATGGTCCTAAGATCCTTTACTTAATATTCACAACCTGGCTCCAACTTATCTTTCCAGATTCATTCTTCATCCTTCATAGCTCATGCTCTACAGTTTAGCCAAACTACCCTTCAGTTTCTTAGAATCCTGGTTTCCTTCAATGTTCAGCCCAAATATCATCTCCAACATATGGCTGTGATCCCCCAGTTGCTACCTATTTCGTCCTCTCCAAATTACCTTATCTGTGTATATGTTATATCTCCCAATGGATTCTAAATTCCTTGATGGCAAAGACCTTGTCACTTTTATCTTTTTTATCCTCAGTACAATATCTAGGACAAAATGGATGCTTGATAAATTCATTAGGGCTAATTGTACTACTATCTGCTGGGATATGGTTGTCCTCTCTGACAAAGAGTAACAATCCTTTGAATGCATACTGTAAGTCATTCCTCTCTGCTATTTATTCAACAAAAACTAGACAATACCCAAGGTTAAGATTTCTAATCTTTAAAAAATTGATATTGATTATATGACATGGAGACATTGGAACAGGAATATCCTATATCCTCTTTCAATGAAGGAAATATACTTCATAAATGAAGCAGAATTTCAGTAGTTCAAAAGAAACATGAAATTCACAAAATTAGAAACATCTTCCACTCCAAATATTCATGAGAATTATTTATGCTATATTAAAGTTTCTCACGCTCATATTGGTCTGATCAGCCACAGTGGGACAGACCATACCTTGACTCCAACACTTGATGATTATTTTGATCTTCTTAGAGCATAAAAGACAATAACCAATATTCTAATCACAAAGTTTTAACCAGTACATAATGTTGCACAAGTATTAGATGGCAGAAATGGGATTTGAATTTGGATACTCTGCCTTTATATCCAACTTTTTTCTCCTAAACTGCACTGCCTCCTAACATATGTCTTTAAAAACTCTTCTCTAATGAGCAGTTTCTTCTATACATATTAATAATAATAATATATAATAAAATATTCCTTCAGAAAATGCTATAGGAAGCAGGGTGGTTCATTGGGAAGTATGCCTAAACTGTAGTCTCAAAACCCAAATTTTAATCCTGATTGAATTTCTTCCGACCTGTGTGATCTGGGCTTGGTGCCTAAGGCTTCCTTCAGTCAATATGTATTCCTTCTTGGCTGGCTGCAGTAAGTAACACTGGAAAAAAATAAGATTGGCAGTAAGTAACATTGGCAGAAGTAACATTCATATATAAACTCTTTCTTGTTATTGTTAAAGAACAATTCTGGATGTCAGCTCTTTTAGTTCCTGGGAATTTGATCTTTGACACATTGTACAGATCTGATACTTTATTGAACTGTTATATATTAATGAGCATCAAACAGCCAGATATTATATTTTTATATCATCAGGGCTGTTTCCCACAGACATTAACTCTTTGTCTTACTTGCTACATAAAGTGAGCTATATCAAGATTTAGTTCAAAGATGTGCACAAAGCATTCCAAAATATACCCTTAGGGAACAACAGTTTTCTTCAACATGAGGTCAAATAAATAATAAATTGATAGTATAAAAAAGTGCTGATATTTGTCTAATGTCAGATATAAAATTTGGAAAGAGCAAGTTTTCTTTAAAAGAAAATTCTCCTACAATTAATGAAGCTAACATGAGGTATGTATTTCCCAGGGCAAATATATACTTTATGAATTCTCATATAGCAAATTCTTCATATCTGATAACAGTAAATATAAAAACATTTTGATAAACCAAACTCTTCATATTGCTCCTTACTGATCTATATCTACTAAAAGGTAAAGAGAGAAACCATAATTAATTCACCAATCCAGACAAAGTACTTCTATTCAGGGGAAGCAATGATCATAATTTTAATTGGGCTAGGGCTGTAATTTCCTTTTGCATTTTGTTAGGAATATCAATGTATACCCTAATATCATCAAACAGAAACTGTGATGTTAGATAACTTCTCTAGACTGCAGTTTTCCTCAGTTATAAAATGAAGGATGTATGACATGTCCTCTAAGATGCTTTCTAGAAGCAGAAATATGATTGATGAGAAATGTAATCAAGGAGAGAGATGACTCTTTGATTCAACATGATTATTAACATGAAATGAGCCTTATGACTCTGATATGCATACTTAGACAAAATATTCACTTTTATCGTTGAAGATTTCTTGTTCAAAGTCCAAATGGAAGAGAGAATCCTTATATATGAGCTATTAACCTTTTTTTCTGTCATAAACTGCTTTGGTGGTCTGGCAAAAGTATGCAAAATATGGAGTTCATTTAAGAAAAAAATGTTTTCAAATAATCAGAGAAAATATCAAATTTCAGTGAGAGGTTAATGAAAAAAGTTATATTTTTCTCATCCAAATTCAAATTGATAATCACCTCATAGATTCTTTAATTTTGCTCTGAATGGAGGGAGAGGGGAAGAAAATAAGTATTTATTAATTACCTATTACATGCCAGACACTGTGCTAAGTATGTTTTCAAAGTTTAACTCATGTGATCCTTACAACAGTCTTGTGTAGTAAACAATATTATTATTCCCATTTTGCAAGTAAGGAAATTGAGTCAGGTAGAGATTAAATGACTTTCCCAGGACAGCATAGTTAGTAAGTGTCTAAGATCACATTTGAACTTAGTTCTCTCTTACTCTAAGCCTAGAGCTTGAGCTACTCCTGCTACCTACTTGCCTTAATAATAATAATGTTTGAATAGTATTGCCCTAATAACAAACAACTTCAAATGAAACAGTATTTGCAGAGGACATTGTGCTTATTGCACCAAACCCCCAGAATACAGTAGAAGTTTTTCAGTGAGATCTTCGATTATTTAAAAAGTAAGCAGGCTAGGAACACATGTCAAAAAAAAAAAAAAACAGATTGATGAAAAATGAATGTAGTATAGAGTAGCTCATTGAATTAGCCCATTAAAACACATATATTACACTGGTCCCACAGATGAGCAATAAAGTGAGACCAGAGTTATATAGGAGAAAAAGAGGGTAGATTGCATCTGGAAAATTGTAATGCTTATAGAGCTCTTTAGCTGTTCCCTGACACAAAATTCCATCTTTTAAACACCAGTGTTTTCTTGATGGATGGTTGCAAATCATAGAACACCACAATCTCTGAGGAATAAAATTTGTAAGTGATGCAAAGGCAATGGAGAGACACATGGAGAGTATAAGTAGTCTACAGTACATTTACATCAATGATCTAAGCATATGAAATGGTGTGAGCGATATTATCCAGGAAATGTATGATCAGAAAAGGAGTATAGTCTTGTCATGTAGTAAGAGGAATGGATACCAGATGCACAGTCAGGGTGTTGTATTCATACCCTTGAAATGTAAAAAGACCTTTGGTACTCTGTGGAGGATTTATAGTAGAACATGATCCCCAGATTTCATAGATTGAAATGGTATGGATAGATTATTATTTGTACTGATGGACAGAATAACTATATTGATGAGATCATCAATACAGATCAAAGATTGAGATATTGATGTACTTAAAAACTTAACCACCTCAATCAATTCGAAAGACATGGACATTACTACATGATATGTATATGTATTTATGTAAATACACATATGCATGCATGTATATTGACACAGATATATTTATACACATATTTACGTGTGTGTGTGTGTGTGTGTGTGTGATCATCAGCAGGGATAAAAAAGCAAACTCCATTTTACTGGGTCATAAACAAGAAATTTTTCTCTTTTTTATATTCCTTGACTCAAGTAAAGGACATAGCATGTAATGGACTCTATCTTTTATTTCATTTTCATGTTAGTGAAATTGAAAAGCATTTTTCAACATCAGGAAAAAATGCCATTTTGTTGAAAGCTGTTTCCAATGTAAAAATGGCAAATTTCCACCTGGGGCAAAGTCATGATTTTCCCAGAGGGCAGAACTTAACCTTCTTTGCCAACAACAGCTGTGGAAGTTGGCAGAAAAGCTATTACTTCATAATGGATCTAATCTGTGAATGTATTCATTATAGTAGGCAACCGTACCTAATATCCCAAACATAACCAGCATCATTTGTGATTTCTACCATGTGATTAACCCAGAAATTAAGGATTTTTTAATGAGGAGGACATGTCTGATTAAGATTCCTCAGGGTTATCAGATATACAACATAAAAGAAAAAAATTCAATAGACTGATGTTGGTAGAAATGATCCATCTAATCTGGTCTATTTGGGGGTTCTAGGTATCTTTCCTTTTTATAGGGAACAGAAAGCAACTACTATTGATTTCTACAGGATCTTATGAATCAATAGGGCAAGAGAATTCTAAAGATATTTAACCTTACATTTTTCAGATTCATTTAACTTTTTAAACTATGTACAACTGATTATTTATTGAACAAGCAAGTCAATCAGGTTTCATTACATGAAAACTAATTTGTTAGATGATTTTCCCCCACTGAAGTTATTCATGATTTTGGTATTTGTATATTCCTAGGTCATACCCAATGATTCATTCATCAATTAATTAATGAAGGTATATTTTAAAGTATTTGGTACATCCAATTGAAAATAAACTTTTTTAGTGAAAGGGCTAGTTGTTTTTCTATTGTGTATAGGCAGATAGATAACATAGCAGATAGACTGCTAAATTTGGGGATTAGGGAGACCTTAATTCAAATTCTGATGCAAATACTTATTTAGCTTTGTGACTTCAGACAAATCATTTAATTTCTTTTATCTCCAGCTTTCTCTTCTGTAAAATGGAGATAGTACTAGCACTTACTCCATAGAGTTATTGCAAATATTTAATGAAATAGTATAGGAAAAGCACTTTACAAACCCAAAGTGCTACATAAATGCTTCTGCTGTTGCTTTGTAATTATAAATACATATACAAAAAGTATGATATATGTACCTTTCTATCACAGAGCTATAGTATATTTTCAGGAAAAAGAATTATTTCCATAACAAATTATTAAAATAAGTTATATGGCAATGCAGGAATACAAGAGAGATCATAGAGAAGTTTATCAATACTATAGATAATAAAAATGCTATAAATTCAAAGACAGTAATAGAGGACAATGGGAAACAATTATCAAGCTGACTAAAATGGCACAATTCGATGCTATGTTAAAAAAATAAAATGAGATGAATTGTTAAATTTTTTTTAAAGATTCATATGAATGATTCCTTATGAGCGGTCTTTATAGCTACTTGGGAAGAGTCCTACTTTATAGCTACTTGGGAAGAGTACTACTTTATATCTACTTGGAAGAGTTCAAAAGATTTTTCCATTTTTATAGTACATTTGAATTTTGGAATAGAGAAGATTTAGAACTGGAAGGGACACTACAGGTCATGTACTCCAACCCTCTCATTTTATAGATGAGCTTTGATGAATTGGATGCATTTACTGTTTCTTTCATGAGGGCCAGATGAGTTATGATTGCCTTCTGTTGGCATGAATCAGCATTCTCTTTTTTGAGATAAGCTCATGAATGGGGAAAAAAAAAAAAAAAAAAAAAAACTTGTTCTTATTGCTACCATTCATTTTAATTAAATTCACCTATATACTATTAATGTAATGCTTTAAAGTTTATAAGGGTTTTTGCATCTTTTTTTTTCATTTGTTCCTCACATTGCCCTACTATGTTCAAGCAATTATAATAAAGTAATGGAATATAAAAATAAAAGTATCTTTAAAGGTCTCAGTTTATATTCTTACATGTAAAGTTGAAAGTTCATAAAAAAAATAAAAATAGATAACAATGTATCATGTTAGATTTTTTTAAAAGTCTGATAATTTTCAATTCAACAGTATTGTCATTCAAAATAAACCCATAAAACAAACAAACAAAAGCAACAAACCCATTGCACTGTGCAACCCATTACTTAGAAAACTTTGGATAAAGAAAAATCTATATTGTAACTACTGAGAGAAGGGGATCAAAGAAGAAAATAAAAACATTCAAAACTTATCCAGAATAAGGGAGGAAAGCCAGTCAACCAAATACAAATGGATATAGAGAAAAGAAAAGAACTTTTCAGACACAAGAGGCACTTGAAAGAATAATGTCAATCAAAAAGTGTTAAAGAGGATTGTGTAAAGGGAGAGATATATGTAGAGAAAAACTTTCCCAATGTCTAGAAGAGAGTAGTTACTCTGCATTTTTATAAAAGTGGGTATGGACTAAGTTCAAAGAGTCAAAATACTGACAAAAGTTAAGAACCCGGTTTATTTTTCTTTGGTCATCTTTACAAAGAGTAACACCAAGCACTGCAATTATTATCCTTTTCTTCAAAGAGTCAATTTGGAGGATGGATTTTCTCTAAGAATACATGCTTTATATTCTCAGTGATTATTACAGAGAGGCTCAAGAAGAAAGTAAAAGAAAAAGATCAAATCATAAAAATATTTCTATGGGCTTTTGAGTACCACCAAACCCTTCAGTTCATTATAAAGCAAACTATATTCATTTCTTAAACAAAATAATAAGTACCATGTGGTAAGTTTCCTTCTCTTACCTCTTGCATCTCCACTGAACATTGCGAAAATAGGTTTGTTGGGAAACAGTGGTTTAATATAACCCAGGCATTGACCCTGGAGACTAACCCTTGTTATCCCATGAAGAATATCGATTTCGATGGTGATGGGGCAGGAAATGACAACAATAACAAAAAGATTTGGAATGCCTTACAGATTGCTGCCCTCATGGCAAAGTAATTGCCTCATCTTGTACCAGGAGCTGAAATGAGCCACAGGGGAAAGTATAAGTGTCCAGAGCAGAGATAGCCTTGATGCACAAGGTTGATTGAAAGGGCACACAAGAAAACTGCCACAGAAATCTAGAATTACTTTTGAAAGTGCCATTTATAGCTTGTAGACCCAGTGAACTTCAACAGGAAGGAGTGAATGGAAAACTTAAAGATATTAGACTAAAACAGAATAGAAATCCTTTTTATTTTAACTATTAACAGTTGACCACTACAAAACATATGGAGAACTATTAATACCTCATAAAAATCTGGGAGATTTGCCAAAGATCATTTTTATACTGGCAAAGTAAATTTATTGCTTGAAAAAAGCATCAGTGAGCAGTCAAGTCAACATATCTATGAGATAGATTTTGAGAATTTTTGATGATTTGCAGAGATAAGGTCAGTCAGTGACAGATCATGGTAGATAAATGCTCAAGAAATTTTAAATTTGGGTCCTTTAAAAAGTAGTGCATGCAGATGGATTGTACTGCATGTAGTGCAGTGGATAGGGTCTTGGTCCAGAGTCAGAAAGATATCCTTAGTTCAAATCTGACCTCCTACACTTACAGTTATGTGTAGGCAAGTAATTTAACCCTGTATACCTCATTTTCTCCATCTGTAAGATGAGTTGGAGAAGGAAATGGCAAAACACTTCAATATCTCTGCATTGAAAACCCCTAAAAAGAGCCATGAAGAGTTAGACACAACTGAAATGATAAAACAACTATAAAAAAAATCACCAACTAATGGAAAAATATTCAATTATGTGGAAAGGCTGATTAATTTGCTCATTTGTTCATTCAGCAGATATTTAACAATCCTGTTGTCCAGAGACACTAGTCTTTGTTCCTTAAACAGTATATTCTACTTCCTTGCTCAAAGCATTATGCTTGGTTGTTTTGCATGACTAGAATTCTCATCTTTGTCCCTTGGTTTGTTTGTTTTGTTGTTTGTTTTTTGTATTTCCAGAATTTGGAACCGAACTTGTCACATAGTAAGAGTTTAATAAATGCTAGTTGACTAAACGATGGAATGATAATGTTTTTCATTCATTTTAAGTAGATCTTGAATAACAGAAAGGATACCCAGATATGAGAAATTGTAATATTCATTAATAAAGATATCAGTATGCTTCAATGATACGCTTGCAACATCAGTGTGCAAAACTTTGACAAAAATTATGATTCATTTTTGTACCTATTTTTGGCAATGAAGAATATCAAAATTCATCATCAGAATGTTTGAATAATGTATTTTCTTCTATTATTTTAATTCATCAAAGTATGCAGAGGAGCAGGTGATGATATTTCACAAAAATACACTTACTTCAAATAAAGCCAAGCCTATATCTATATCTACTGATTTTTTTGACATATGTAAACACGTATATCTACAGATGACAAACATCACTATACATACCTAAATACTTGTATGTACATCGAATTTAATATCTTTAAAATAAACTAAATTCTGTAGTTTCTAATTGAAAAAAATATATCCAATTTTCAGATCCTTGGAGATCCAATTGATCTAAAATGATCTTTATAAGTTTGTATGAAGGGGAGGAAGGAATGAAGAGTGGTGTTTCTTTAAGTCTTTTCCTATTTGTCTTGTTACTTAAATCTAGCTCATGAACCAGTGATTCAAATATAACATTTGTTTACAGGGAAAATGAGGGAGTTAGGATTTTTATTATTATCAATAATAGCTCATAAAACAGGGAGAAACAGTAGGGGTCAGGAAAATATTAGTTTAAAGAAACTTGACCAGAAATCCAACTAAGATAAGTAGGCGCCCACTTACTAGAAGTCTTCATATAGCAATTGGTTGGTCATTTGTCAGGGATAATTTCCATTCAGGCACTTGCACCTTAAAGCCATTTTCAAATTTAGGGAAATGGCAACAATATGTAGAATTGAGAAATGGAAAGGCAAATAACCTTCTTAAATATGCTATAGCATACCTCAAAAAGTCACTCATTTCTTTACTTTGTGTGGTGTCTCCCAGTGATCCTCATTTTTTTTTTTTTTTTTTTTTTTACTAATGATTCAAAATTTTTTGCCTTGAAGAATTATGGCACACCGAACTATTGTTTGTCCTTCATTCTCAAAGATGATCAAGTTGATTAGGAGGGTGTTGTCTTGGCTTGCAAGTAAATTGGGTTTAAATGGGACAGAACAGTAAATGCAAAATCATCAGCCTCATTCTCTTCTCTAGGGTTATATGAGTCCACAGACAAGACATTGGTCAGGATGACTAAAAATGACTAAGATTCAGTAGGAAACCTTGGCCTTTTTAATTTAGGCCTTTCCTAGGTCTCAATTTGTTTGAGGCAACATCCATTCAGTGATTTTAGGAAGGTAAGAGATAATGCAAAAGTTGGTCTAGTTTGCCTAATTAAAAAAAAAAATCAAACTGAGAAGACCCTCAGGGTTTCTGATCAGAATTGAAACAATTGCTTTTTATACTCACTCTGAGTCCTCAAAAATGAAACAATGATCAAGTGAGGCTTGGACTAGAACCTATTTTTGACCACTCAGTGAGAAACAAAGTGATTTGAATTTAAGGCAGTTACTCCATTTGAATCTGGAGTGACTGAACTTTTAGAGAGTCTGTGGATGTGTTGGGAACATAATAGGTACTTGAAAAATTATTTATTAATTGATTGAGATGACTGTGAACCTGTGAGAATAGAGCTCTTATTGTGATCTTATATAAAACCAAAAAGTGCAGAAAAAAACCCCAGTAGTTTATGTTAAGGATTGGTGGGATTTCTTTTGTCTTCCTCCCCTCCTTCCCCTTTCCTTCTCCTCCTCTCCCCTCCTTCCCCTCCTCTTCCCCTTCTCTCCCCCCTCCCTTTCCTTTCTCTTCCCTTCCTCTCCCTTCCCTTCCCTAGATATTTAAACAAAAATGATTGTCTGAAAAACAAAAAGATAAATAAAAAATTCTTCCCAAGAATTGTAAGAAAATCTATGCTAATGTTCAACTCAAAATTTAACAGTATCAAAGACATTTTCCAGGCTGAGAATGCTCTTCCATGTAGTAACTGCAATATTACTTCAGTGACCTGCTAAAAAGTACAACTAAAATAATAAAAGTATTCTAAAATAAAATAAAAAATTAAAAAAAAAAACGAGTCAAGAAGCTTCTAAGTATGTTAATATTCTCACTATAAAGGTGTGATAAAACCTCACTTGGAATTCATTTAGCCTGGGGACCCTTGCAGATACATGAATCTTCTGGTTGTTCCAGAATTCAAGAAAGTTAGAAGTAGTAGTTGATTTGAAATACTGTAATAGGGCAACTAGGTGGTCCAGTGGATGGAGTATCACTCCTGAAGTCAGGAGGACCTGAGTTCAAATTTTGCCTCAGACACTTAATACTTCCTAGCTGTGTGACCCTGGGCAAGTCACTTAACCTCTATTGCCTCAGGAAAAAAAGGAACACTGTGACAAAAGGCAACCGCATCAAGGAGGAAGGAACCTCAGAGCCTAGGTGGATTCTAAGAAGCATTCCTTCATTGTCAGCCTGTCTGCTTTACCACTAGGGTTCTCTCATACAGTCGTTGTTCCTGATCTTCATGATTAGGATTATACTTCTATCCAATCTAAATTTGTCTTTCCTTCATATATATTTAACATAACTTTTTATTGCCTTTGTGAATTACTTTATACTGCTTTACTAATAATCACAAAGATTTCTGAATTCCAGCAAGCCAAATGAAAGAATATTTTTAGTTTAAAGAAAAAGACAAAAAAAGCTATGTTTCAAATTCTGTTCTAGACACTACATGGTTCACTGTTAGTTTTTGCAAACCTATTTCTGGGGATTTTGCTGAATAAGTGAAGCTTTGTTCTTTTTTAGTGATGTTTCTATTCTCTCACATTTGGGAATGGCAGTGGTAATCTTTACACTAGAAGACTTCCTGTTACTGTAAAGATTGTTAAAATCATTTCATGACCTAAAGTGCATGCTTCTCCTGAGGAGCTAAATATTTGTTCTAAATTAATCTCTGCATGATTAGTGGAGGTGGGGAGGAGTGGAGTTATGCTTATGTGCATGTGTATGCTGAACCCCTGAGGCAAAATTTTTCCAATTTTTCATATCAGTTCTTTGTGATAACTAAAAGAGAAAGTTCTTTGAAATTGTTTTTCATGTGAATGAGAAGTTAATTCACAGAGAGATATCAAAAGTCTCAGGAAGCTAGTTAGAGAGTGATACAAGGTAGAGGTCAAATGCTTCTACTTAACAAGCTGATGGTCAGATTTCCAACATGGCCTGTCAGTGCCAAAAGCTGGCTCAAAGCTATTCGCCTGAGGGAATGCCTTTAAGGTTTAAAAGAATTTTGTATTAAAGGAATTTGACATCTCCTAGGTAGCTTATAATTCAAGCCAGTTTGATCAGAGACATTACTTTACTTGTTTTAATGAGTCTCTGAGATCTATTATAATATGTGTGTTTGAAAGGGACAGAAATAGTTGAAATTTAGGTCCATACATATTTAGAAGGAAGCTTTATCCCTATTTTGATGCCATTGGATTAAGGTGTTGAATCTCTAGAAGGATCTTGTCAAATGATTTTTCCCTGGGAGGTGTTATGTATTTCCCAAATTGTTGTTCATTAATTTAACAAAATTTACAGATTAGCAGAATAGGCTTTTGAAAATTAAATTCAGGAAAGGTGAATTTTTATAGATTAGGAAGGAAGAAAAGGAAAGATTTTTGCATGGGGGCACTTTTGTTAAGAGATGCTGAGATAGGGGCAGGGCTCCATAAGGCCCCCTAAGAACATAAGGGAATAGAATGCCTGAGAGGGGAAGGACACCAAGAGGGGAGATGGAAGAACATGAAAAATGAACTTCCTTTATTTTAAGGAATTGTTTTAGGGCCAAACTAGTTACAAGAGCAAAATGTGCTACAAAGAAAAGAGTGAAAACTGAATGAAAAATGGCAAATTCACTAAACTTTGAGACGTGTCTAGCACCCCATTGATTTGAACTTTTCATGTCAATTCACTTGACAGTATCAACTTTTTCTTCCTTCAATTAATTTTGGTATATTTTGATTTAGTCCTATAAAATATCTTCTTGATGATTTAACTGGTATAAAAGTAATAAAGCCCAGTTGCCCTGGCTCTTTATTATACTAGTACCCTGATAAATATAAGTGAGGAATGGCCCCATCTTTGAGTCACTTGTAAGGTAGAATAGGGTGGGAAATAGGTAAGCAGGAAATCATTAGATTCTTCCAGAGAAGACTTATTTGAGAAATTTACTTTTATTCACAGTCAAGACAGAAATGTCTTCTCATTCTTAAACCCTATAAATATAAGTAAACCATAAGTAATTGAATATGTTTTTCCTTCTAAATAAGTCAAACATCAGACATTTCACAGTGTTCATGATTACCAATGTGAGACACTGTAAGAAAAATTATCTTATACTCTGACAGTTATTACCAGCTGTCCAGAAAATCTTGGCATCTATTAAATGCATTGAATTAATTAATACTTCCACTGATTTGGTTTGGATAGAAAAATACAAAGAAATTGGGAAAACATTTTTAAATCATTGGCCATATCTGACTTTTCTATGATTTTACAGAATTTTCTAATTCCATATTTCCCCTCCATAGAACATTTACAAGAAGACAGCACCATTATTGGAAGGAGAAAAAAACAACAACAAACTAACAGTATCATGAAAATGAAATATTATAGATCTGTGATTTTTAACATTTTCTGTTTCTTAAATTCATTGGAGAAATGTATGACAGGAAATATAGATAGGATGGGCACATAGCAAAAGAAATGATAACTGGTGATCAAATGGTCAATTCTATTGCTGTTCAGAGAAAATCAAGAATTCTATATGGAAGCTTCTGGAATGTCTTCTCTCTTCCTGCACAGAATTCATGGGAATGCTCAATGAGCACGGGCAAGAGTCATGTATGATGAAAAGCATTGCAAGTTTTGTAATTTACACTACTGGGGAGAATATCCATATTACACTGATACGATCACAGATCCATAAAAATCTATAAGTACATATAAACTCCAAATAATTTTAAGGGATAAATTAGATATATTTTGTAACACTAAATTCAGCCTAAACAATGTGTATGTATGTATATATGTGTATGTGTGTGTATGTATACACACACACATACACATATGTGTATATATATATGTGTGTATATATATATATATATATATATGACTGTGGTAATTTTAGAGTTAAACTAATTTTAATTCAGATATTTTAAAATTATATTGGTCACTTAACAAGACTTAAAAAATTGATGACAGCATTTGGCAAAGTAACATGAAATTATTAACTTGTTATCTATTAGTAATTACATTCTAATTATTCTACAGCTGGACTAAACAAAATTTTCTAAGTTGTTAGAATTCTGTTAGAATTCTAAATTAATCATTCAATCAACAAACATTTAATGAATGCCTACTATTTGCTGGTTACTAAGCTAAGTTCTAGAGACACAAAAAGAGGCTAAAGACAATTCCTTATTTCAAGGAGTTTAGAATCCAATGGAGAGATCAACATGCAAACAAATACATTACAAAGTGATATAAGTACAGGATTAATAATAGAAATAATTAAGAGAGGGAAAGGCTTTCTGCTGAAGGTGGAATTTTAATCGGGACTTAGAAGCCAAGGAGGTCAATAGTTGGAGCACAAAGGGAGAACACTGAATGGGGTACAGAGACAATACTAAGACTGAGAAAGAGTGTCCTTTTTCATAGAACAACAGGGAGGTCAATGTCATTGAAATAAAGAGTACATGTAGGGCAGTAAGATATTAGAAGATAGAAAAACTTAGGAGGGGTTTTAATTATGAAGGACTTTGAATGCCAGAGCATTTTATATTTGCTCCTGGAAGCAATAACAAGTCATTGGATTGACAATATTGAATGGGGACTGTGGATAGAGAGTTGGAAGGATCAAATCTATTTTTTTTAAATCACTTTTGTGGCTGAATGGAGAATGAATAGGAGAAAAGAGAAACTTGAGTCAGGATGATCTCCAGTAGATTAATGCAACAATCTAAGTGTGAGGTGAGGAGAGCCTGTCTTTAAAAGGAGGGCAGTTTTGGAAGAAAGAAAGTGACATATTCAAGAGATGTTGTAAAGATGAAATTGGCAAATGTTGGCAGTAGCATGAGTATGGGAGTGTGAGAGATGCCGAGAAATCCAGAATAGTTCTTAGGTTAAGAGACTGAAGAACTGGGAGGATGGTATTGCTCTCCACAATAATAGGGAAAGTACCACAGAGGGAAGATTTAGGAGAAAAGATAGTAAATTCTATTGTGGACATATTGAGTATAAGGTATTTATTGAACATCCAGTTTGAGATGTCAGAAAGGTAGATAGAGCTATGAGATTAGAAGTCAGTACAGAGACTGGGGAAGGATAGGTAGATTTGATAATTAACAGCATAAGGATTCTAATTAAATTTATAGGAGGGAGGCAGAGCCAAGATGGCAGAATAAAGGCATGGATTTAGTTGGGCTCTCTTCATAAACACTTCAGATATCTTTAAGTATTGATTCTAAACAAATTTTAGAGTGTCAGAATCCATAAAAAATTCTGTGAAGCAATTTTCCAGCCCAAGACAACTTAGAATGCCAGCAGAAAATGTTTATTGCATTATGGTGTAAGTGCAGCGCAATCCAATATGGATTATACTAGCAGAGACCAAGTCCTACAAACCAGAAAAAGGCCTTGGGACCCTGAATCAGAGGAGGCAGTGGCAATTTCCAGATCTCTCAGCCGATAGATGCCAAAGATGACTTAGAAGATCAGCAGGGAAGGTTTGTCACCTATGAGAGGGATGCAAAGTCCAATAAGCCATGTCAGCACAGCCCTGATCCCAGCAAATCAAGAGCAGATCTTGGGAGCCATTGAAGTAGCAGCAGCGCTACCAGCTTCTGGAATTCTCAGCCCACAGATGGTAAAGGAGTCAAATATCTGGTCAGAAAAAAAGATTACAGCAGTTCCTTTCCTAGCATTGAGGCAGGACTTCATTGCTTTGCTTATAATCATACGTAGGTCAAAGTCCTGGGTCACAATCCCAGAATAAGGAGGAGCTCTAACTCAGCCACAGTTGAACAAAGACTCTCTTCTATTTCCAGGGAAGAAAAATGTGCTTGTGGTCATTCACAGACCAGAGCACAGGCTAGGGGAGTAATAAAAATACCTCTTTTTAGATCATATCACTTTGGAAGAACTGAAAATTCAGAGGTACTAAGAAGTATCTCTGAAAAGAGTTGTACAAAGCCACTGAAAATTGGGACAATGCATCCACTATCCTGGTAGCAAAGCTCTACTACTTTAACAAAGAGGTAAAAGTCAAGTAATAGGCTGAGAAAATGAGTAAACAACAGAAAAATATTCTGTCCATAGATAGTTATTAAGGTGATAAGGAAAGTCAAAACACAAACTCAGAAGAAGATAACAAAGTTGAAGTCTTACATCTAAAACCTCTAAGAAAAATAAAAATTGATCTCTCAGACCATGAAAGAGCTCAAAAATAATTTTGAAAATGAAGGAATAAAGGTAGAAGAAAAACTGTGAAGAGAAATGAGAGTAGTGCAAAAGGAAGTACAGAAAGCTAGAAAGGAGAATCCCAAAAAAAGAGCCTAGACATCATCTTCCAAGAAATTGTCAAGGAAACCTATCTTGTTTTTCTGGAACCGGAGAGTAACATAGAAATTGAAAGAATATACCTTTCACCTTCTGATAGAGATCCCAAAACGAAAACTCCTAGGAATATTAGAGCCAAATTCCAGAACTTCCAGGTGAAGGAGAAAATATTGTAAACATCAGAAAAATACAATTCAATCATCATGGAGTCACATTCAGGATAACCCAAGATTTATCTTCTATATTAAAGCTTCTATATTAAAGATTCAGAGGGATTATTATATGATGTTCCAGGGGGCAAAGGAGTTATTATTATCTAAGGTTCACCTACCCAGCAAAACTGAGTATAATCCTTCAGGAGAGAAAATAGATATTTAATGAAATAGAAGACTTTTCAGCATTCTTGATGAAAAGACTAAAGCTGAACAGAAAAACTGACTTTCAAATATAAGACTCAGAGAAACATAAAAAGATAATTAGGAAAGAGAATCATAAGGGGATTATTAGTAAGATTAATCCATTTACATTTCTACATGGGAAACTGATACTTATAAATCATAAAAACTTCCTCATTATTAGGGCAGTTAAAAGCAATATATATAGACAGAAGTTACAATTATGAGTTGAATATGAAAGAATGATATTTAACAA
The DNA here is from genome assembly GCF_016432865.1 of Antechinus flavipes. Lineage (NCBI taxonomy): Eukaryota > Metazoa > Chordata > Mammalia > Dasyuromorphia > Dasyuridae > Antechinus > Antechinus flavipes. The sequence continues at coordinate 215,307,111 of NC_067400.1, read as the reverse complement.
ACAAAATTAAGAGATGAGAGAGGAATGCACAGAGAGAAAGGGAAAGATAAAATGAGGCAAATTATCTCACTTAAAAGAGGCAAAGAAAAGTTTTTACACTGAAGGGAAAAAGGGAGAAATTGACAAAGAGATTGAATCTCATTTTCATCAGAATTGGCTCAAAAAAGGAATAATATATGCACTAAATTAGGAATAGATATCTATACTTCCTTGAGAAAAATTTAGAAACTCAGAAATGCATAATATGTATATATTCATATCCATATATGTATACATGTATATGTATATGACCAAATATTTACCTCAAATTTTACAATAAAGCACTGTAAACATCTCATAAAAATCAGACTTCTTCTCTGGTACAAAAGGAGTTCCAAAAATCTTTATAGATTTTCCAAATTGTGGGTGTTCCATGCCCCTACTCCCCATGATATGGAAGGGATAGGTATATATATTTACATACAAATCCAAGTGCCTCTGGACAGTTTTCCAACTTGTTTACCTGTGATGCCTTCACTATTATCTTTTTGTGCAATCCTTGCTGGGTCAAGGAGCTGTCATATATTTCTCTTTGGATTTCTTGATTACTGTTTGATCTACTTACATTTCTAGTTAGTTGCTTTTCTTTGTTTGTTTTACTGTAGTACAAGTGGGAGAGCTGACTTTTTAACAAATTCTCATGCAATCATCTTAACCAGAGGTAATTTATCACTTGATTGTATATAATAATGTGGGATGAGAACTAGACAGACTTTTAGTATCCTGTGTCTTCCTTTTAGTATATTGTGAAAAAAAAAAACAAAGAGAAATCATGTCAACGACCATGATTAAATATACAGCACACTCATATACACAATTTACATATATATATTAAATAGATTTAATATAAGATTTAAATAGATATTATTATAAAATTACTATTGTTTAGTAAGTAGGGATAAAAAAAGGATCATTGTATGTTTGTTCTTCTTATGTGTTCAGGATGAGAGCAAAAATTAAATCAAGGATTTGGGAGCTATTGATTTTGTCAGGGAGTTCCTATTTGGTGGATATTAATAGGTATCAAAGAATGTGTATGGTAGTGGGGCTTGCATCTCGTTTCTTGTACTCTATTCCTACCTGCCCATTTTCACACATATAGTATGCACTAGCAAAGATTGAAGATTGTCAAATATATAAGACCATATCTGCTTAATACAGTTTATCTGAATCATGAGCCCAGCTGAACATGAATTTGTTTTTTTTTTTTTTTTTTTGGAAGAACAAAAACTGTTGATGAATGAGGAATAGAGGATATTCTGTTTTGAAGTGTACTTGAAGGTTCTAGAGAGATATTTGGATACGGTTATACCTAGAAAACAATTATTTAGCTAGTAATAAATAGTAAATAAGTAAATGAGTAGATATGAGTACTTAAATGTTTAAAGAAAAAGATGAAAATTTTAAACATAATGCCCAACTCAATAACAGGGCATTCTTAGATTTAAGAGGAGAAGTTGTGGTAGTGTAGTTGAAATATATAAAGAAGAAAATTTTGAGAGCAGAGATGAGCACACTATGATTTCCTTAAATAAAGAATTTTTGCCTAGAATTTCTTGTCATCATGATTATGAGCTACTCAGCCTTCAATGGTCAACCCAGATTTTTAGTTCTATAATCTCCGAGTTCTCATAAATTTGTATGTAGACATGTCTCTCATCTCCCAATTTGTATAATTCTTTTTTCTTCATCCCAGTTGAATGAATTTATATTAGCTATTATTAAATTTCATATTAGAATTACAGATATAGAGTGGGAAGTGAGGATGTGGTCATTAAGACCAATCCCAAAAAGTGAAGTGATTCTTATGCTCATGTTCGATAAAGCTAGTGAGTATTTGAAGGGAGATCTGAAATTAGATAGGATTCCTGGCTGTGAAGCCATTAAACCAGGTTGAATCTTATTAGATTTGGTTTATTGTTCTAGCTTGTCAAGATCTATTCTGATTTAGTAATCTAGCATGTTATCTACTAATCTAGATGTTTGCTATCTGCAAATTTCAAAGGCATGATATCCATGCCTCGTTGAAATCAATCATCCATTCAATCATTATTAACAACTATGCATTTACTTATTAGAAGACTTAAATTTTTCTCTCATTTTATATACTTTCATTAATTTCATTCATGCTTATGACTTCAAATATTATCATTATTTTGGTGACTAAAAGTTTTATAACTATATTTGTAATTTTTCTCTACATCTCCAACTAAAATCTGATAATATCTGAAGCTCAACATGTGCAAATCATCTACTTTCTCCTCAAAACTGCTCACTCTTTCTCCTGACTTTCTTGTTTCACAATTCTCTCAGTTTATTAGATTAAAAATTTCTCTTTCCTTTCACACACCCACTGAAACAATCAACAATAAAGGATTGATTAATTGCCTAGTATGTACCAGAAACTATGCTAGACTCTGGAGATACAAATTAAAAGATAGTTTCTGTTCTAAAGATAATATTTTACAAGTCCTATTAATGTTACTTCAGCAATATCTCTTGTATTCACAAATTCCTTTCCATTCCTACTCTAGCTATTTAATTTAGTATCGGATTGCCTCTTGCTTAGATTACTGTATGAATCTCTGAACTGTCCCTTTGCTCAAAATTTTTACAGGCTTTCTGTTGTTTATTTTAAAAAAAATCTTAGCTTGACATTCAATCCCTTTCACCATTTGTCCCTACTGTACCTTTCCTACCTTACTGAATTCCATTTTAGGCACACAATATTTGCGTCAAACTAGTCTATTTTCCTTTCACACCTCTGGATCTCTAGAAATGTACAAATTGGAACTTGGGTTTTGAAGCACAATTGTTATACTACAGCTCACAATTTACCATATCTTATTACATGGCATCAAAGTTTACCCTTTAACATGGTGTTAGGAAATAGCTTTGGGGCATATAGAATAATGTTAACACAGCTTTCTGATATGGAAAATAGTAAAGGGCTTTAATATAGTGAAGCAGTGTAGTTTCTAGAGAAAGACTGTATTCACAAAAGTTCTCATGAAGGAGGGAATATTGGGATATCTAAACCCCAGGAATTTTATGGAATAGAATCAGTCTTTATATAGATTTCAGTTTGCAGACACAAAGGGTACTTCCTATGTTTTGGATCCTCCCCTTACTCACCCGAATGTGCTGAAACTAGTATTAGGAGGCTTCAAAGGTAAGCCTAGATGGATTTTGCATTATACAAAATATTTGAGTAATAATTCTCTAAGCTCCTTCTGTTCTCTTCATAGGAAGTAAAAGTTCATAGATAGAGACAGAGATAACAGGATGTGAATTTTGCATGTGATAGTACCATAATAAAATCTTTGTTATGTGAAAGTAATGATAAACTGATATCCTATTCACCTTCCAAAGGAAGAGATCAGACATTTTCATGAAATTTTCTCTAAAGCCCTAAGTCAAAATTAATCTTTTCCTGTTTTGCATCATGATGAACATCTGTAATCCTGGCTGCTGTGGGAAGTTATTGGTAGATGGCTAAAGTTCAGGAGTTCTGAGCTGTGATAGGCTAACTCCATGATATATCCTCACTATATCAGACTCCCATATAGTCAGTTCCCAAGAAAAGAAAACCATCAGGTTATCTAAGAAGGACAAACCATTCTAGATGAGAAAAGAAACCAGGCCAAATATGTACTGGTTGATATTGGGATCAGGACAGTGAATTACCACTTCATTTCCATCCTAGCAGAGATAGAGACCTAGTTTTCTCCCCATGTCATTCACTCCAAAATGAATTCATCTTTCCTTAATCTCAATTGTCATATCATTTTATTTCTTCTTCTCTTAAATCTTCTAATAATTAATAATAACTGTTGTGATACCAGAGCCATCTTCCAGTGGCTACTCAGACCTGTAGAATGGATTTCTTCATGTCAGTGGATGATGATGATGATACAAGGAGACTGAGGGGCAGTTGTGTTCTCTGACCTCTTCACTAAGAGGTAGTTGTGTTGCCTGACCTCTCTCCTCTTCCTTCTAACTCCACTTTATTTCATTCCCAGTCCACAAACACCTGTGTCAATAAAGGCTGCTTTGCAACCCCTTTCAGACGTTATGATTCACAGCTGTGGAAGCTTTTGGAGAACTAACCTGCCCCTTCACCTAGGCATGATCCTTAACAAAAACCAAAAATGATGACTATTAATTTCGTACTAATTTAAGATTTACAAAATTCCTTGCAATTAACTTCTTATTTTGTAGATGAGGAAAGAGACTCAGTTAAATGATTTATTTAGTGTCATGTCTAAATGTCTGATACAGAATTTGAACTCAGGTCTTTTTGACTCCAAGTCTAACATTCTATCTACTATGCCATCTATCTATGTATTTATTTATCTATCAACTATCATATATCTTATCCATTTATTTTATGTCATATAAAACTTTATTAAATACATAGAATTTTGGGAGGGAGGGAACTAGCAATTGTTATGATAAGGGAAATTCACTTTCAGAAGATATTGCATGGTCTATGCCATTAAGGAAGAGAAAGACTCTATGAGACAAAGGAGCGCATTCCAGATATAGGGGATGACCAGTTTGAAGGCAGAGATGGGAGATGAAGATTGTGTATGAGTAAAAGACAAAAGGCCAATTTAGTCTATCTAGGCAGATAGAAATTTTTATTGGCCTAGAATTTGTAGCTGGAAGCTAACTTAGAGACCCTCTAATTCTACCTCTCCTCATTTTATAATAAGGAAACTAAGATTCAGACAAGGCAAGGACTTAAATAAAATAAACTAGTATGTGACAGAGATGGGATTAGAGCTCAGATATGCTTATTCTTTCTCAGCAAGTAATATTGTCTTTTTCAGATAGCAGGTGTTCAGTTACAAAGAAATGCTGAATTAAACATTTGTTGGCTTTTAAGATGGTGGCTCTTTATTGGTAATATAACTTGGAATTGTGTGATTGGAACAGTATCTACCAGGAGTCTAGCTTCCATGAAAGCTAGTCAAGATTTTTCCACAGAGGCAAGGAAACTGGTTTTCTTTTCGTTTTGCTCTCCTCCACCCCCACAGGACTTAATTATAGGATACTGTCGATGGCTTCCTGGCCAACTATGGGTCCATCGTATAAATAGTGCTTTCAGACTTGGTGTATGTCCCTACTGCTGAGGAAATTGTTCCTATTTCCTCTCCAACTTTGTAACTAGATCCCTTCCTGTATTAAAATGGTGGTAATGATGGTAGGCTGCTAGTAGGGAGGAGGAGTGTCTCTCTAAATAATCTGGTCTACATCCTGGAGAATCATGGAAAGGGTAGAAACAAAAAGGTGTGTTGACCAAAGGACACACAAAAGCTTTCATACCTCTCTTGGCAATCTAATTAAAGTTGAGAAAGAGTTCTGGACTCTGAAGTAATTCAGACTCTAGAACAACTCATAGAGCCTATTATTCCCGAGTATGAATGACCCCTGATTTTTGTTCTCCAGTATTCCTCGCATAGGACTAAGGAATATAAGAAATACTCCATATGTATTCATTCATACAGTACTAGAATTTTGCACTCTCTCAAGAAGAAAGTTGTAATATTCTAGGCTACTAATTATTATGGTTGGACAAATTCAATTCAGTAAATATTAAATACCTACCAAACCCCTGATACTCTGCTAAATGCTGGGTGTACAAAGACAACTTTAAAGAACAAACTTTATCAGGGGAAAACAGTAAATACTAAGGAATTTTGGTGGGTTAAGATGGGGGTGGTAGAATAGGGAAGAGAAGACTAAGGAAAGTGACTAAAAATTCTCAGAAACAACTATTAGTAGGGAGAACATATTCTAGGCACAGGGGAATTGACTGTACAGGGACAGAGAAAGAGAATGGAATCAGGAATAGATAACTAAATCTGAATACAACAAATATACACATGTGAATCCTCAAAGAAAGAGTTAACTTCCCGCCCCCGTTCTAATCAAAACTATATTAGACTTCCTATATAGAAAAAAAGATGTTCATTTTCCTAAGTCTGTGTAATTAAATGCATTTCCATAGATGAATGAATGTGAAATAATTGTTCCATATTATTCTGAGCTTAGTTACAATTTTTCCTCTCTCTTTTTGACATTCTTTTTTATACTATAGCAATGATTTTTTAAAAACTAAAATAAAATTCACCAATTAGATGGAAGAGGTTTTAAAATTTTCTTTTCTTGTACCATTCAAGACTTATCTCAATGACCACCTCCAAATTATACTTAACTTTATCCCAATAATTGTTAGTACCTCTCCATCATACCGAAATTATTTTGTACATATTTTGCATCGATTTATCTGTGTACATGTTTCATCCCAATAAAATATAAGGTACTTGATGCCTGGGACTTTCATTTTTGCCTTTGTAACTTCAGCAAGCATCTTACACAACAAGTGATATGTGATATGAAATTAAAATAAATGTGTTGAATGGAATTGAAATTATAAATAGAGTTTAATCTCAGGAAAAAAAATAAGATTTCGTGTCATTAAGACAAAGGAAAACAAAGGAGGAAAAAGCATGAATTATCATATTTTCCCACTGAGCTCACTATTGAGGCTTGTTATTTGAAGTTCCTCCATATACACCTCTTTTTCAGAAAGGCTATAAAATTTCATCCAAACCCAGGACTCCACTTTATCTGACCTAGGCCTGTTCTAGGAAGCATTATAGTCTTATGACCTGCCTCCAGGGAGAAAGGAAGTAATTTCACATCTGTAAAGAGCACTTAAATCTTGTGGTTCTAACCTTTGGCTATTATTACCTCTGCCCCAGGTGAAAATGTGTGTGTTCAAGGCCAAAGGTATACTGGGCAGAGTTTCACAGCTCTTCATCATATGCTTAATTCATAATAGGGAGAGGCTCATAAAGACATTGCTCATTTAGTGGGAGTTCCCTGAAAGCCTGGAATAATAGGAAATTTTAAAGTCAGCGTGACTATTTCCATGTGGCCTCCAATGACTACTTAAACATTAAGAGGAGGTTTTCCTACATTATAAAGAAATGAAATCTTCAACCCTTTCAGATTTATATGTGGAATGACCTCTCAGATCAATACATTTATGTGTGAAATGAGACAGAGTTCACCAATGAAGGAGTCCCTTTTGGCTATTAAATCTATATGAATGCAATTAAAAATGAATAGGCTACAACATATAACTTCATGTGTGTTATAGAGAAGTTGAGGAGGTTAAAGGCCAATTTTAATGTATATTATAAAGTCTTCTTTGACAAAAGTAGTATTTCTAGAAGTCTTTACTCTTTAAACTTGTGTTAAAATACCAGAACTTAGCTCATGAATAGAATAGACCTCCTTGTGGAGTGTTGAAGGGTCTGGGGTGGGAGATTATGTTTGGAATTGTTTATTTTTCCCACTAAAACTATGTTTCATTTTATGTTTCAATAAAGATTTAAACCATGTATTAATAAAATAAACTAAGTTAATAAAATACTACTTAATAAAGCAGAGATGTTATTTATATAATATACAAACATTTTTGTTACATTTTGCCTAAATTTAGTAAACTCTATATTTCTAAATTTTGTAAACTCTATACTCATTTTGTTTCTACTAAATTGGAATACTGTTATTTTTTTCCCCTGAAAAAGTGTAGGTCTCTTGAAATTTGACCTTTTACACTTTTTATTTAGTGGATTGCCTAGAACATAATTGTTGTTGTTTGTCCTTCATTCTTGAAGAGGATCATTATATTAAGAAACTGATGTCATGACTTGCAAGTGAATTGAATTTAAATGAGGGAGGTTTATGCAAAGGCACCAGCCTCCCTCTCACTTTTGAAGCCATCTGCATCCAGTAGCAAGGTATTGATCAGATTGCCTAGAGATGGCCCTGGATGCAGTGGGAGATCTTGGCATTTTTAATTAAAGGCTTTTCCTAGATGTCAATCTATCTAAGTCAAGGACCATTCAGTGATTAAGACTATGTAAAAACAAGGCAATATGATATTTTCTTGGAAAGGTTAAAGGTACTTCTTAAAGATGAAAGGATTGAGTAGTTGATAAATGAACACCCTGATTCATATGATCATGCCTAAATATGCTCTTATAGTATCATCCTTAGTTAAGCAAACAGGTAAGAGAAACGGCCAGATAAACAGATACACAGATAAATTCTCATTTACCTTTTTTATCTATATTAAAATAATGCAAATTACATCATAATTACTCATAGCATTTTACAATTTTTTACAGAAACGTTTCCCTAGACAGTTTTTGAATAATTTATATCAAAATAGAGTTAAATCTCCTAGAGCAAAATGGCTTAAGGGCAATAGGACAGGAATTAATTAGGAACACTTATTGCAGTATTTGGAAGGAAGGCTTCCTGAGAGTGGTTAATTTAAAAATTAAAGGACACAATTTTTCTTATCCATTTTAATTCCTTCATTTGATTGCAAATGCCCCTCCAAATAAGTGATTATTGGATACCTAACATCTCCAGTATGGGATGGGAGTAGGAAGAAAACCCATGTCTAAGATGAATTTTCAAAAGAGATTTTTTAAAAAAAAATAATCAGCTGAAGATAAGTTGGATAATGCAAGCATCTAAATCTGTGTCAAGATGGGTTAATATTGTGGCAGCTCCAAAGATGCCATTCTAATTTTTCCTTTTGATAGAAGAAAAATCCTATCCCTAAAAGATTTTAAAAATGCTTTCCTTTTTGGAGGATTTCTAGCATTGTAATTGGTAGGCAGCAAGACATTACCTCTTACCTTACTTCTAGATTTCAGCTTTGGAATTTAAAATAAGCACAGCAATTGTCTGAGGAGACTGAGTATAAGGATAGAATGTTTCTTATTCGAGGTGCATTGTGCTATGGGGTCATGTAGGTCCATATGGAAAGTTATCTACAAAGTTACTGGCAAAAAATAGAGGAGGATATCTTGGCTATCTTTTGGGTTGAAAATAAATTAAAAAAAAACACAAGATATAAAGCCAATTAATATGAAAATGAATCTTTTCAAGGAATTTTGCCTTTGCAATCTCTTTCACAGTACCATGAGAATGACCTTGAGTTGTTCTCTCAAGTTAATCAGCTAGCTAATTAACATTTATTAAAAATGCCTATTCTCTGCCAGGCACTCTGTTAAGTATTGAGGATACAAGAAAAGACAAAAGACAATTTCTGCTTTTGAGGAGTTCCCAATATAGTAAGACAGAAAGCAAGCATTCAATAAACAGAAAAGGAATGAGGAGATTTTATGAAAATTTTAGAGTCATCATTTCTGGATTTAAGGTTTTTGTGAATCCAACACACATTGATTATAAACAAAAAAGAAAAATGTGTGGTCATAAAAATATTTCATTGATAATTTTTCATAATACACTCCCATAATGGGGCTATAAACATTTTAAAAATTTGTATTAATATATTGATAAATGTATAAATGACAATTGAAAATAGGGAATAATATGTTTTTCAAAGAAGTTGTTAAAAGTATTTAATAAAGAACAAATAAAATAACAAACAATGACGGGACCAAATAAGATAAATGATTAGTTATTCTCCAGTTCTGTGTTAACACTTCATATTTCTATAATAACTACATTTATATATGTCAAAAGCACTGAATTGAGATCAACAGCTTTATGAAGGTGTTTTCAGCTTCCTTCTTTGGGACTGTATTTGGAAATGCATCTAAGAGTCTATTGGGGAGGGAGAATTAAGTGCCAAACATCTATAGCCTATGTCATCTCACAGCATCATTATCCCAACACTCATTCCCACTGAGAGGTGAGGTTTTGAAAGCTAGACTGATACTTCTTCCCCCTCAGGATGTATCCCTGGGAAAGGGAAGGTAGGTGTTTTCCCCCCAATATTACTGGCTCAGACCCCTGTTCCAGTGCATTCCCCCCACTGTAAGCCTCTAGTGATGAGTGTCCCAATTTCATGCATCATTTACACTAATTATTTACTATAAGAGGACATTTACTTTAGAAATATCACAAGAACAGAAGTACAGAATCTTCCCCCAGAAATATATGGTATGAGTGGGGGAATATACTCTCCAGTATATTCCATCAGTCCTTAAAGAGAATGAAAAACTTCAGACTTAATGTGTTTTTAACATAGAATTGATCCCATCAAGTTTACATCCAAATGCAGTAAATCCAGCCTGGGTCCCAAAGGTAAGTCCTTAGGTCCTCCATGCTGAATTTCTTTTCTGGAATCCCTGGTGGCTTACTCTCTTGTTTTTTCAAGAATCATAAAGTCTTAGCCATCTAAAATAGGAAAGAATAAAGTCAAAGAGGCAAATAACAATAATTTCAAGAAGTGATGTTCAGTTAGTAGCAGCAGAGCAGACCTCCTTCCCTCTACTCTAATGACTTTAGGTAGGATATAATGAAAGTGGCTTGTTCTTATCAATTTTAACTTGGGCTATCTCTGGTGAGAGTCATAAGATTATTAGATTTAAAACTAGAAGGGACTACTGAGGTCACTTTGTTACTTATTTTACAGATGAGGATTGAGAGATAAAAAGGTTAAGAATCTTACTCAATGTTAAGATCAGATTGGTGGAGAGAGCAGATATAATTTCAAATCAAGTGTTCTTTATACCACAGTATAATTCTATTTTATCAAATAAATTAAAGTGATTCTTTTTTAAACCCAGAAATATTTTCAATTATCTGTTTTACTTATTTGGATCGCCGTGACAAATCTAATTGAAACTTTCAGTGAACTTCTGATGTTTGGCAGGTTCCAGTCATATAATAAGCTTGGCTACCAAGGGGCATATTATGCCTTATTAAATACTGAAAAATGAAAAAAAATCCTACTTCTATAAAAATGCATTGCTTTTATTAGAACAATTAACTCCACTGGCATTGTTAATAGTGTATGGTTAAGCAAAGTAAAACTAGAAGAAGTTTCTATTAAAATTGTGCACCAAGGGTATATTTTGAATTAAGGGCATTATATATTTCTACCTGCTTTATGGACAATCACATTTTTGCATAATTATTTATTTTTCATATTGCACATCATATATAATCTATATGTCTACATATTTATGTGTTTACAATTTATATATATATATATATATATACATATAATTTAGATTATAGGCATATTATACATATATTTGTACATATTTTATATATGTATTATATACACATATTTACATGCACAATTGTAGAATATGAAAAATAGATACAATAACAATGCATTCAATTTATATAACACTGGGTATACAATTTAAATGTTCAAGCACACCTACAATATAGATGGATAGGTAGACACAAGCATCTAAGTGGTTCAGTATAGAGAATACTAGGCCTGAAGTCAAGAAGAACTGAATTTAAATCCAGCCTCGACATTTATTAGCTCTGTGATGCTAGACACATCATTTAACCCCTTTTTACCTCATTTTCCTCATATGTAAATTGAGCTTGAGAAAGAAATGGCAAACTACTGCAGTATCTAATGATCATGAAAAGTTGGACATCACTGAAAGTGGCTAAACATTAATAAAATTGTTATGCATATATGGTTTTAGATATATACTCATGTACAAATATACATGCATCATTTCAAAGATTTTCTCAAAAATGGTAGGCCTTTTTTCTTTTTGATAAGCATAAAAAGAAGTCCTAATATTCATTTTATCTTCCAGTATATGATCTAGAAACATTTTCTAATTATCTAGTTTAAGAGAGATTAATGGTTACTGCTAATGAGAAAGCTTTAACTACATCAAGCAACAAGTCACTGGTGTGAGGATTTTCTCTTTAACTCCTTTGCTTTTGTGATGAACCATGTAGCTGACTATCATGTGGATGGTCTCTCTTATTCTTTCTCTCTTTGATGTCCAAGGTAACAGAAAAACAGAAGTAATTAATTGTTTCTCAGCTTTTACTCTCAGTTTGAAAGGAATAACATTAGCAATTTAAAGTGAAAAAATATTAATTGTTCATTTATAAGATTCCTCCACCTGAATCTCATTTTGAAATTTTTAAAGTGTAAGAATTTAATATTCTTTCTCTCCATACTTTGGCTTCTTAGAATACCTAATCATAAAAGGTTTGCTTCATTCAGTGGAAGATCGATAATTCTATGGAGACAATTACTTTTATTTCCTCTGAAAGTACATGTTCATTCAGGTCAGAGATAAAAGACTCATCAATTCACATTGTTGCTACAGCATCTTCCCTTTTGAAAGTTTTTTTTTTTTAATTTTTATTTTATTAAAACATTATATTTATAAAACATATGCGTGGGTAATTTTTCAATACTGACCCTTTGCAAGACTTTCTGTTCCAAAATTTTCCCTCCTTCCCACACCCTCTCCCCTAGATGGCAGGTAATCCAATACATGATAAATATGTTAAAATATATGTTAAATCCAATCCATGTATACATATTTACATAGTTATCTTGATGCATAAGAAAAATCAGATCAAGAAGAAAAAAAACCCAAGAAAGAAAACAAAACATAAGCAAACATCAATAGAAAGAGTGAAAATGCTATGTCACAGTCCACACTCAGTTCCCATAGAACTCTCTCTGGGTGTAGATGGCTCTCTTCATTACTGAACAATTGGAACTGGTTTGAACCATCTCAATGTTGAATAGAGCCACGTCCATCAGAACTGATCACTGTATAGTCTTGTTGTTGCCATGTACAATGATCTCCTGGTTCTGCTCATTTCACTTAGCATCAGTCCTCTCCAGGACTCTCTAAAATCATCCTGCTAGTCATTTCTTACAGAACAATAATATTCCATAACATTCATATACCATAATTTATTTAGCCATTCTCCAGTTGATGGACATCCATTTAGTTTTCAGTTTCTTGCCAACACAAAAAGGGCTGCCATAAACATTTTTGCATATGTGGGTCCCTTTCCCTCCTTAAATATTTCTTTGGGATATAAGTTCAGTAGAAACACTGCTGGGTTGGATCAAAGGGTATGCACAGTTTGATAACTTTTTGAGCATAGTTCCAAATTGCTCTCCAGAATGGCTGGATCCATTCACAGTTCCACCAACAATGTATTAGTGTCCCAGTTTTCCCACATCTGCTCCACAAGTTGCCATTATTTTTTCCTGTCATGTTAGCCAGCCAAAGGGGTATGTAGTGGTATCTTAAAGTTGTTTTAATTTGCATTTCTCTGATCAATAGTGATTTGGAGCCCCTTTTCATATGACTAGAAATAGTTTCAAGTTCTTCATCTGAAAATTGTTCATATCCTTTGACCATTTATCATTTGGAGAATGGCTTGATGTCTTATAAATTTGAGTCAATTATCTATATGTTTTAGAAATGAGGCCTTTATCAGAACCTTTGAATGTAAAATTGTTTCCCCCAGCTTATTGCTTCCCTTCTAATCTTGTCTGCATTTGTTTTGTTTGTACAAAAACTTTTCAACTTAATATAATCAAAATTATCTATTTTGTGATCAATAATGATCTCTAGTTCTTCTATGGTCACAAATTCCTTCTTCCTCCACAGATCTGAGAAGTAAACTATCCCATGTTCTTCTAATTTGCTTATAATATCATTCTTTATGTCTAGATCATCAACCCATCTTACCTTATCTTGGTACACAGTTAGGTGTAGGTCAATGCCTAGTTTCTGCCATACTAGTTTCTGATTTTCCCAGTAGTTTTTGTCAAATAGTGAATTCTTATCCTAAAAGCTCAGGTTTTTGGGTTTGTCAAACACTAGATTACTATAGTCATTAACTATTTTGTTCTGTGAATCTAACCTATTCCACTGATCAGCTACACTTTTTTCCTAGCCAGTACCAAATGGTTTTGATGACTGCTGCTTTATAATATAGTTTTAGATCTGGTACAGCTAGGCCACCTTCATTGGCTTTTATTTATTTTTTTTCATTAATTCCTTTGAAATTCTTGACATTTTGTCCTTGCAGATGAATTTTGTTATTTTTTCTAGGTTAGTAAAATAGTTTCTTGGGAATTTGATTGGTATAGCACTAAATAAATAGATTAGTTAAAGTAGTATTGTCATCTTTATTATATTTGCTTGATCTATCCAAGAGCACTTGATGTTTTTACAGTTGTTTAGATCTGACTTTATTTGTGTGGAAGGTGTTTTCTAGTTTTGCTCATATAGTTCCTGATTTTCCCTTGGCAAATAGATTCCCAAATATTTTATACTATCAACAATTATTTTAAATGGAATTTCTCTTTGTATTTCTTGCTGTTGGATTTTATATAAAAATGCTGATGATTTATGTGGATTTATTTTGTATCCTGCAACTTTGCTAAAGTTGTAGATTATTTCTAATACTTTTTTAGTTGATTCTCTAGGGTTCTCTAAGTATACCATCCTATCATCTGCAAAGAGTGATGATTTGGTTTCCTCATTACCTACTTTAATTCCTTTAATTTCTTTTTCTTCTCTTATTGCCAAAGATAGCATTTCTAATACAATATTGAATAGTAATGGTGATAGTGGGCAACCTTGTTTCACTCCTGATCTTATTGGGGATGGTTCCAGTTTATCCCTATTGCATATGATGCTTGCTGATGGTTTTAAATAGATGATACTATTTTAAGAAAAACTCCATTGATTTCTATACTCTCTCTTGTGTTTTTAATAGGAATGGATGTTAGATTTTATCAAATGCTTTTTCTACATCTATTAAGATAATTATATATTTTTTGTTAATTTAGTTATTGATATAGTCATTTATGCTAATAGTTTTTCTAATATTGAACCAGCCCTGCATTCGTGGAATAAATCCTACTTGGTCATGATGTATTATCCTAGACTTGATGTTCTGTAATCTCTTTGCTAATGTTTTATTTAAGATTTTTGCATCAATACTCATTACAGAGATTGGTCTATAATTTTCTTTTTCTTTTTCATCCTACCTGGTTTAGGTATCAATACCATGTCTGTGTCATTAAAGGAATTTGGTATGAGTCCTTCCCTCCCAATTTTTTCAAATAGTTTATATAGTATTGGAGTTAATTGTTCTTTAAATGTTTGGTAGCATTCACATGTAAATCCATCTGATCCTGGGGATTTTTTCTTAGGGAGTTGATTAAAAGCTTGTTCTATTTCTTTTTCTAAAATGGGACTATTTAAGTAAATTATTTTCTTTTCTATGAATCTGGGCTGTAGATGGTTAAAACTCTAGAGAAGTATACTTTAAAGAAGTGTACTTGAAACAAAGTGCTAACTCAGAGGAATTGATCAGACAATGGTTATCTAATATATTTAATACTTAGCATGGTGATATAATAGTTCTCTAGTTCACACATATTCTGTATGCTGTAATGATATAATTGTAATAGGGTATTTAAAAACTGGGGACAGGAAGTCAGACAGAAAGGGAGATTGGCAGACCTGCAGACTGGCAAAGGAGACTGGGTCAGACTATGACAGACACAGACTGTGAAGCGGGCAATAAAGATTTTGGACTTTATTCCTAACTATTCTCCTGGTGATTATTCTGCTGAGACCAAGGCTAGTCTGGCCCTAAGGCCCTAAAGAGAGCTAGCCCAGACATTACACTGGACAAGTTATATTTTTGTAGATATTCCTCCATTTCACTTAGGTTATCAAATTTATTGGCCTAAAATTTGCAAAGTAACTCCTAATTATTGCTCTACCTTCCTCTTCATTGGTGGAAAGTTCTCCCTTTTCATTTTTGAGTCTAACAATTTGATTTTCCTCTTCTTTTTCTAATCAAATTAATTAAAGATTTATCTATTTTGTTGGCTTTTTCATAAAACCAATTTTTAGTTTTGTTTATTAACTCAATAGTTTTTAACTTTCAATTTTATTAATTTCTTCTTTTATTTTTAGAATTTCAAATTTGATATTTGATTGGGAGTTTTTTATTTGTTCTTTTTCTAGCTTTTTTAGTTGCAAGCCCAATTCATTGATTTTCTCTTTATTTTATGCAAGTAAGCATCTAGAGATACAAAATTTCCCTTATTACTGCTTTGGCTGCAACCCACAAATTTTGGTATGTGGTCTCACTATTGTCACTTTCTTGGATGAAATTATTAATTGTGTCTATAATTTGCTGTTTCATCTATTAATTCTTTAAAATGAGATAATTTAATTTCCAATTACTTTTTGGTCGATTTTTCCCCTGGCCTTATACTGTATGTGATTTTTATTGCATCATGATCTAAAAAAAAATTCACTTACTATTTCTGCCTTTCTGCATTTGATTTTGAGGTTTTTATGTCCTAACACATGATCAATTTTTGTATAAGTTCTATTAACCACTGAGAAAAAAGTAAACTCCTTTATGTCTCCAATCCATTTTCTCCAAACATCTATCATACCTAACTTTTCTAAAATTTTGTTTACTTCCTTAACTTCTTTCTTATTTATTTTGTGTTTCAATTTATCTAGTTCTGAGAGAGCAAGGTTGAGATCCCCCACTAGTAGAGTTTTGCTGTCTATTTCTTCTTGCATCTCTCTTAAGTTCTCTAGGAATTCCCATGCTATATGACTTAGTGCTTATATGTTTAGTGTTGATATTTCTTCCTTCCTTATCTCATAATTAGATCTATCTTTGCTTTTACTTGATTTGAGATCAGGATTGCTACCCCTGCTTTCTGTTTTTTATTTAACCTGAAGCATGATAGATTCTGCTCCAGCCCTTTAACTTTATTCTGTTTTCATCACTCTGCTTTAAATGTATTTCTTATAAAAAAACGTATTGTAGGATTCTGGCTTTTAATCCAGTCTGCTATCCACTTCCATTTCATGAGAGAGTTCATCCCATTCACATTCACAGTTAAAATAACTTATTCTGTATTTCTTGCCATCTTATTTACCCTAAATTATGCTTTTCTCTTTCCTTTCCCTATTACCTAGTATTTTGCTTTTGATGACTACCTCCCTCAAACAGTTCTCTGCCTTTAGAGCCTTTTCCCTCTTTTTCCTCCTTTCCTTTAATTCTTCTCTTTTCCCTTCTACTAGTCTTTCCCTTTCTTTCCCCTCTTCCTCTCCTACTTCCCTATAAGGTAAGACAAGTTTCTCTATGAAACTATATATGTCTAATATTCTCTCTTTGAGCCAAATCTGATGAGAGTAGGATTCACATAATGCTCAACCCCCTATTTTTCCCCTCAGTTATAATAGGTTTTCTTTGCTTCTTTGTGAGATGTAATTTCCCTTATTTTACCTCCTTTTCCCTCTTTTTCCAGTACAATCCCCACCTTTTTCACCTCTAGTTTCTTTTTCATATTATGATAATAAAATCAAATTATATCCACATTCTCTAAGTATAGCCATAACAGAAATATAGTTCTTAATTCTTTCCTTTTTATCTTTTTATACTTCTATGGAGTATTGTGTTTGAAGATCAAATTTTTGTTTAGTTCTGGTCTTTTCATTAGAAATAGGTGAAATTCACCTATATCATTGAATATCCATCTTCTTCACTGAAAGATAATGCTCATTTTAGCAAGATAGCTTATTCTTGGCTGTAATCCAAATTCCTTTGTCTTTTGGAATATCAGATTCCAGGTCCTTCTATCCTTTAATATGGAAACTGCTAGGTCCTGGGTAATCCTCAGTATATAATTTTTTTTTTTTTCTGGCTGCTTGCAATATCATTTCCTTGGTGCAATGGTTCTGAAATGTAACCACCATATTACTTGGGGATGTAATTTTGGGGTCTCTTTCAGCAGGTGATTGGTGAATTCTTTCAATAGCTATTTTACCTCCTAATTCTAAAATATCAGGGCAGTTTTCTTTTATGATTTCCTGTAAGATAATGTCTAGGTTCTTTTTTCCAACATGGCTTTAAAGAAGTCCAATAAGCCTTAGGTTGTCTCCCCTACATCTATTTTCCAGGTCAGTTGTTTTTCCTAGGAGATATTTCATATTTTCTTCTATTTTTTTTCTTTTTTTTTTGTTTTTGTTCTTGTTTGACTGATTCTTGAAGTCTTATGGAGTCATTGACTTCCTTTTCTTCAATTCTAATTTTTAGTGTATTATTTTCTTCATTTACCTTTTTTTAGCTCTTTTTGCAATTGGCCAATTGAATTTTTTGTTCATTGCATTCTTTTTCCATTATACAAATTTTGTTTTTCTGTGAATTGTTTTTTTTTTCCATATATCTTTTTTTTCCCATTCTTTCTTGCAATGATCTCATTTTATTTTCCCCTTTTTCTTCTAACTCTCTTTTAAGATCCTTTATGCAATCTTCAAAGAAATCCTTGTGTAATGGGGACCAGCTCATGTCTCTCTTTGGAGCTTCATCTGGAGTTGCTTTGCCTTTAGGAACCTCAGGATTTGAGGTCTGTTCTTCTCTCTCTCCATAAAAGCTGTCTATGGTAAGAATTCTTTTTAGTTTTTTATTAATTTTTTTGAAGGCTTGAGGTCTGTCTGTTCAATGCAAAGGAGCAACAGCTGTTTTAATTTGCCCTGGGGCATTTTTGCTGATTGATTTTTAGTTCTGGGAACTGGCTAAATCTGGTGTTCTTTGGGGGCTCAGTGTTATATAATTTGCCAAATTTGGCAAATCTACCAAACCACATGCTTGCCACCAGGGCAGAGTAGCCTAAGAGGCTCCCAGAAGACTCCCAGGTGTGTGGAAGCTGCAATGCTCTGACTCCTCATCCCAGCTCCTTGCCCAGGTCTCCCTGTGCTACTTTCTGTGCTCAGCAAACTGTCCCCTTGCCCTTTTGAAACAGACTTGTTCTGAAGCTCTTCCAAGGTAACTTCTTCTAGAAATATGTTGTACTCCAAATATTTGTGAATTCTTTGACTCCAAAATCAGTTTAGAGTCTTAATCTGCTGTTTGTTTGAGAGAAGGTCACAGAGAGTTGTGTCTGCTCCACGTCATTGTGACCCCTAAACTCTTTTAAAAGTATATTTTAGAAAGCCACTTCCCAACACAAATATTTCACAAACTTGACAGCCATATAATTTGCTAAAAATGTTTAACAATGAGATATCATATTTATAATCATAAATGAAGGAGAGTCAGCAAGAAGCTTAGATACTTCACTGTAGTAACATTTCTAGGTTCTTAGTATTTAATGAGATAATTCACAGAATTGCACAATTTGTTACATGAGCAATTTTGAACATTATTTTCACATATAATGTCTTTCATTCTCTTCCTGCACTCAGAAAGAAAAAAAAAAGTTCGCTCTGGTAAGAAAAGACAAAAAACATAGAATATATTATTGATCAGAATTATTGATAGCCCAGCAATTTGTGAATAAATAAGAGACAAAGAATATAGTGAAGTGTACAATTGATAATTTTAAGCATATTAAATTCAAAAAAGTTTTGTGTAAGTAAAACAAACGTAGCCAAGATTAGAAGGAAATCAGAAAATTGAGGGGAAAACTTATGGATAATTTATCAACCAAAGGTCTCATATTCCAAATATGTTTAAAAATTTATAAAATCTGTAAGTATACTGGTAATTTCCCAACTGATAAATCATCAAAGGATATGAATAGTTTTCTGATAAAAAGTCAAAACAATTTATTTGAATGAAAAAATGCTCTAAATCATTGATTAGACAAATGTAAGTTAAAATACCTTTGATATATCATTTTATACCTACTAGTTCTCACTAAAATGATTGAAGGGGAAAGCAACAAATGTTGGAGTAAATGTAGAAACATTTGAACAATAATTCATTATTGGTAGGATTATGAACTAATTTAAACATTTTGGAAAGCATTCTGGAATCATACTCAAAGAGTTATTAAACTGCTTATTCTTTTACCTAGCAATCTTGGTCAATTTCTGAAGATGACTGGAGAAAAAAAAAAGAATCTAGATGTTCTACAATATTTATAGCAACTTTTTTTGTAATGGCAAAGAACTGGAAATTACAAGAATGCCTGTCAATGACTGAAGAAAGTTGTGATACATGATTATAAGAAGTGATGAGCTTGATGATCATATGGATAAGCTTGCACAAAATAATGGAGAGTGAAATGAGCAGGACCAAGAGAATGATGAATAGAGTAACAGCAATTTTGTTTTAAGGGCAAATTTGTGTAAAGAAATCATTATGAATATTATAAAAACCCAAATTAACTACAAAGGACATGTGAAAGAAGGTGTTATTTTAATCTAGAGAAAGAACTGCTAAATAGAAGTATATACAGAATGAACTTACATATTTTCATATTTGTATCTAATGGTAGCCATCTTTAGGATGGAGAGATGGAGGGGAAAAGGCCGAGGGGGCTGGAGGGAGGAGGAGGAGAGAAGGGGGAACCTTTGTTATATAATTGAAAGAAATAACTCTTTCTCGCTTGCTCTTTCTGCTCCCTCCCTCCATCCCTTCCTCATTCCCTCCAGCTCCGGGGCTTTGCTCCCTGGGCCAGAAGCGGTGCGGCCTGGGCCTGGCACGGGGGACGGGCAATGGGGCCTTGGCCGACATAGGCAAGAAGCATAAGAAGCACACAAGTCAGACAAACACCTCTATGAGGAGTATGTGGAAAAACCTTTGAAGTTAGCTCTGAAAGTAGGAGGAAATGAAGTCATAGAGCTCTCCACTCTGAACAGGCAGTTCAGGATATGATTCAAGTTTCTTTGATAACAAAATAGATCATGAGAAACATAAAGACAGAAAGAGGGAAAAAAAAGAGGAAGAAAGGAGAAAAGCAGGTCTCGGGAAGAAAAGGAAGAAATGAAAAACAGTAAAGGAAGACAGAAAAAGGTGAGATTGGGATCGGACTGAGAGTGAGACAGAAAAAGAACTTCAATGTCAAACTCCTTTAAAACTAGAATTACCCCTTGAAAAGCTTCTTACAAGTACATTGTCCAAGCAAGAAGTAGAACAAACATCCCTTCAAGAGGCTTTGAACCAACTGGTGAGATAATTACAAAGAAAGGACCCAAGTGCTTTCTTTTCACTTCCTGTGACTGATTTTATTGCTCCTGGCTATTCTATTATCATTAAACATCCAATGGATATTAATACTATGAAAGAAAAGATCAAAAACAATGATTACAAATCCATAGAAGAGTTGAAGGATAATTTCAAAATGATGTATATCAATGCCATGATTTACAATAAACCGGAAACCATTTATTATAAAGCTGCAAAGAAGCTGTTGCACTCAGGAATGAAAATTCTTAGCCAGGAAAGAATTCAGAGCTTGAAACAGAGTATAGACTTCATGGCTGACTTGCAGAAAACCAGAAAGCCAAAAGACAAAATGGAAATACAGCAGAGTGGGGAAGACAATGGCTATCTGCTAAAAGATAAAGACGATTCTTTGGACAGTGATGTTAAAGTTTTCAAAAATCCAAATAAGGAAAATAAAAAGTAAAGCACCTCCTTATATTATTGTAGGAAAAAAAAAAAACAGAACTTACTTATTGTAACTAAGGAAAGACAAAGATATACTAGAAGATAAACTTAAAAGCAATAACTTAGAAAGGGAACAAGAACAAATTGACCACATTGTTAAGGAATCTGGAGGAAAGTTCACCAGAAGACTTATAGTCAATGTGAATTTGAAAGAAGAAAGCCAGATGGAACCACAACATTAGGACTTCTTAATCCAGTGGACCCTGTTACAGGAGAACCTGTCTACTACCCTATAAGATTGGGAATGACAACTGGAAAACTTCAGTCTAGAGTTAAATACATTGCAGGGATTCAAAGAGGACAAAAGGAATAAAGTCACTCCTGTGTTATACTTGAATTATGCACTCTACAATTCTTATGTACTAAACTATGATTCCACATTTACAAATATCAGCAAGGATGATTCTGATTTAATATACGCAATTTGTGGGAAAAATTCTAATCTTCCAGGTGGTTTCAGTATCCATGAGTTTTTGGCCACATCACAAGATTATCCATATGTTATGGCGGATAGTTTTTACTGGATGTTCTAACAAAAGTGGGCATTCTCAGTCCTTCAGAAAGCTTGAAACGCCCATACCTGAAGGTGAAACCCAGAATGCTAGTCTTGATAATACAAAAGATGCGAAGATTACAGAAACAGGCTCAGCTGGCTCTTTGCACTCTAATTAGGACAGACTGACAACACTAAAGGCAGTCACAAACTTTGGAGCCCAGATTGAGATTTTTGACTCTGAAGAGGCAGAAGTATTCCAGAGGAAACTTAATGAAACCACCAAATTACTCAGAGACCTTCAGGAGGCTCAGAATGAACGTCTAAGTATCAGACTTCCTCCTAATGTGATCTGTCTCTTGGGACCATCTTATAGAGAGATGTATTTAGCTGAATGAGTGACCAATAATCTAAAAGAACTTGCACAGCAAGTTACCGCAGGTGACATAGTGAGCATGTATGGAATCTGGAAAGCAATGGGAATTTTTATTCCTTCTCCTGTCATGAAAAACAGCTTCATAGATTTAATAGAAGACCTGGAAGAACCAAAAAAAATTTGGTACCACTGAATGTGGATTTGATGAAATTTGAATTTTTAACAGTGGCATTTTGATTTTATATATATATTTTATTCTTAACTTGGAAATTTTTCAGCGCACATTAAATATTTGTAAATTGTGTTTTTAATGAGCTAAGCTTTGGGACAATCAATTTTAGTGTTCCAGAGATAGAACATGTATTAAAGTAATAAATCTGAACCTTGAAAAAAAAGAAAGAAATAACAATTTATTCAAAATGGATTTGCAGTCTCATGTGCAATCATATATTTTAAAAATTATACTATGTTATAGAAATGATTGTTTTATTCCATGTAGTAGAAATTATATAAATAAAAATTAAAAGAATAAAAATAATAATATTTTATGATGGAAAGAATATGAAATTTGGAGTCAAAGAACCTGAGTTCAGATTCCAGATCCCAATTTTGCTCCTTCACTTTTGTGTATCTTTGAGAAATTCACAAAACCCCTCTGTGTTTTCTCAACTTTCTCCTCTATAAACTGAAGAATGCTGAAATTTAAGGTCCCTCCCAGGCCTGGTTTATTAAATACATATTAAATATGCCTCAATAAATAGAACTAAGGTAGAAATCTTGGGCATTAGAAGAAATTCTTTGATTTTTTTAAACAGAAGGTAAAGTTATATGAAGGCATTAGAAGAAATTCTTTGATTTTTTTAAACAGAAGGTAAAGTTATATGAAGTTTTATATATATATATATATATATATATATATATATATATAATTTATAGATTTTTTTTTCCATAAACAAAAAATAAAAGATTGGGAATCAAGAGATCTAGGTTCAGACTTGAAATCTATCATTTGTTGTCTTTGTAATCCTAAATACAGATAATAACTAAAGCAGGATAAGTGGAGCTTTAGCCTCAAGCAAGCTATTTAGAGGGAATCCTGAATGTAACAGCAGAATTTTCATCCCAGGGGAACTTCCTCCTTTGCACAGCCAGTAATGACAGAGTTTCATTCTTTACAATTATAAAATTCTGTTATTCTATAATGTGTTAAATCCCTATATGATTAGTTATATGAGAACTTCAGATCTGAGAATTTAATTCCATTCTGTTGTTTCCATTGTTGTTTTCAAATAGTTATTTAAAGATATAGTGATTAAGTGGATAATATATGGACATCTGGGAGTAAAATTATTTTACTCTCAATCTTGCTTTATTTCCCTAATTCTTCCTTAATCTAAGAAGATTCAGAATCTGTCTAGAAAGTACCATGGAATCCACTATCTTTGAGGGACACTCTATTCCCTTTCCTTCCCACCTGGCCCTGCCTGACTCACTAATTGAGCTTAGATGAGACAGAAATAAGTAACTCCATTCTGTCTGATGGGAAAGAGAAACAGTAGATTTCATCATCTGCCCTACCATCTTGCTAAATGCTCAGAGGTCTTCTAGGTAAGGATTTTCTATCTATCCTACTTCTATACCATATATTCCTCCAGGATTATGAAAAATCCTTATCATTTCTAAGTATTTTCAACTTCTTTGTAGCTAAACATTCTTTTACATCATCTTCTCCAATTTGAATATGAAATTGAGTGTGACATCCTTGACAGCAGATAATATCTCACTTTTTTTTTCTATTTGTATTTCTAATATTTAGCATAGTGTTTGATGCATAGGAGGGACTTATTAAATATTTTTTCTTCCTTCCTTCCTTCTTTCCTCCTTTTCCCCTTTCTTCCTCCCTCCCTCTTTCCCTCCCTGTCTCTCTTTCTCTTTCCTTCTTCCTTCCTTCCTTCCTTCCTTCCTTCCTTCCTTTCTTTCTTTCTTTCTTTCTTTCTTTCTTTCTTTCTTTCTTTCTTTCTTTCTTTCTTTCTTTCTTTCTTCTTTCTTTCTTTCTTCCTTCCTTCCTTCCTTCCTTTCTTTCTGTCTGTCTTCTTTCCTTCCTTCCTTTCTTCCTTCCCCTTTTTCTTCCTACCTTCCTACCTTCCTACCTTTCTGCTTGCCTTCCATCTTTCTGTGCTGAGAAAATGCCAAATAGGGATTCAAAGAGTCAGACATGACTAAAAGCAATTGAATAGCAACAACAACAATATTCATAAAGGACTGCTGTTTTTATTCTGTTGATTCACTGGGCTGCTTATATCTCTTTGTGATTGCATTTCTATATATAAAAATTTGATAATAACAATAACAATAACTAGGATTTACTTAGGAATATAAGATTTGCGATGTACCTTATAAATATTAAAATTATAAATATTCTTCTAAGCTACATTTTCGCTATACTTTAGGACTTAATGTTCTATTATTTTAAACAAAATATTACTTTCTGATGTCTTCCAATTAAGTGTATTGTCTTTAGATTGTATTTTTTGCAACATTTAATGAAATAAACATTTTAATAATTCATTTATGCTTGTCTGATAACATTTATCTCAATCCTTGTATTTTCTTATTAATTAGTCTCACCTCTATCTCTACCCACCTCATTATTTAGAAACTATGAGCATCGGCTCTCAACTTAGTGGATTAATTAACTATCTAATTAATTGATTAATTAGATTTTTTCTATAATCATAGATTTCTATTAAAACAACATGGAGAATTTTTATTTTTTAAGCAGATTTTAAAATATTTAAGTCTGAAGTCTAAATTTCACTAATTTTTTTTTAACTACATAGGAAAAATGTTTTAAACATTTGAGACTCTAAGGAAACAAAAAATAACATTTTTAGAATTACATGCACTTTCATATTCCAAAGAAAGCATTTTCATGTGTCTTATCTCATTTGATCCCTTATTGCAACCTTGGGAGATGGGTAGGGATGTGCCAGAATCAGCTCAGGAGAATTAGTTGTTAAATTTTCAGTGGAAGAAATCTACCTACACTAAAAGTTAGGGTTCTATTTATTGTTCTGTTTTTGTTTGGACTTGGCAAAGTGATGGATAAAATGTTAGTAATGCAGATTACATTTAAAATTATTATTTTTTTAATCCAGAGAATTTGTTGTTAAAATTTTATAAATACTCCTTTGAAGATGAATACATAGATTATTAATTACTCAATATAATAGGAGCACATTGAAGCATATATTATTATAAATTGACTCCAAATATACCACAAAACAAATCATATGCCTACTCTATATGACCCACCCCATTTGGGCTTTTCTACCCATTTGCCATTTCCTTCTCCAGCTCATCTTATGGATGAGGAGACTGAAGCAAATAAGGGTTAAGTGATTTGCCCAAGATCACATAGCTAATGGGTGTTTGAAGACAGATTTGAAGTCAGGAAGATAAGTCTTCCTGACTTCAAATCCTTCACTCTATCCACTGTATCACCTAATTGCCTTGTACTCATCATACCACCAACTCCAATAAAATTACCTAAAATATAGTGAAATCTACTATAACTATTTTCTAACCATTCCTCGTTTATAAAGGATATTTTGATTAATAATGTTATACACAAAGAGTTGTTTCCTCTCCATTAAAATTCCAACAGTTCCCTATTACCTCTAAGAACCAAAAAAGAACTCTCTTGGAACTAAAGGCCCTTTACAAAAGCACTTCTAATTACCTTTACAACTTTATTATACAATATTTTCCTTCAGTTGAACTCTTCAGTGGAGAAAACTTGTCTTCTTGCTGGTCCTCATGTAAGAAACTCTATCTGCTCATTCTGAGCTTTGTTTAGACTGTCCCCCATAATTGGAATTAATTTCCCTCCCCACCTTTGCTTTTTAGAATCCCTAGTTTCATTTAAAGCATACTTCAGACTTTTCTTCTCCTATGAAGCATTCTGGCTTCTGATACTTCCCCTTCAAAATCTCCCTGTATTAATGTTTAATTATTTTGTATATATTTATATATGTGCATGTTTTCTTTTCTTTTTTTTTTAAAATTTTTTATTTAATAATTACATTATATTGACACTTATTTCTGTTCCGATTTTTTTTTCCCCTCCCTCCCTCCACCCCTCCCCTAGATGGCAAGCAGTCCTTTATATGTTGGATATGTTGCAGTATATCCTAGATACAATATATGTTTGCAGAACCGAACAGTTCTCTTGTTGCGTAGGGAGAATTGGATTCAGAAGGTATAAATAATCCGGGAAGAAAAACAAAAATGCAGATAGTTCACATTCGTTTCCCAGTGTTCTTTCTTTGGGTGTAGCTGCTTTTGTCCGTCATTTATCAATTGAAACTCAGGTCTCTTTGTCAAAGAAATCCACTTCCATCAAAATATGTCCTCATACAATATCGTTGTCGAAGTGTATAATGATCTCCTGGTTCTGCTCATTTCACTTAGCATCAGTTCATGTAGGTCTCTCCAAGCCTCTCTGTATTCATCCTGCTGGTCATTTCTTACAGAACAATAATATTCCATAACATTCATATACCACAATTTACCCAGCCATTCTCCAATTGATGGGCATCCATTCATTTTCCAGTTTCTAGCCATTACAAACAGGGCTGCTACAAACATTTTGGCACATACAGGTCCCTTTCCCTTCTTTAGTATTTCTTTGGGATATAAGCCCAATAGAAACACTGCTGGATCAAAGGATATGCACATTTTGATAATTTTTTGGGCATAATTCCAGATTGCTCTCCAGAATGGTTGGATTCGTTCACAACTCCACCAACAATGCATTAGTGTCCCAGTTTTCCCGCATCCCCTCCAACATTCATCATTATTTTTTCCTGTCATCTTAGCCAATCTGACAGGTGTGTAGTGGTATCTCAGAGTTGTCTTAATTTGCATTTCTCTGATCAATAATGATTTGGAACACTCTTTCATATGAGTGGTAATAGTTTCAATCTCATCCTCTGAAAATTGTCTGTTCATATCCTTTGACCATTTATCAATTGGAGAATGGCTTGATTTCTTATAAATTTGAGTCAGTTCTCTATATATTTTGGAAATGAGGCCTTTATCAGAACCTTTAACTGTGAAAATGTTTTCCCAGTTTGTTGCTTCCCTTCTAATCTTGTTTGCATTAGTTTTATTTGTACAAAGGCTTTTTAATTTGATGTAATCAAAATTTTCTATTTTGTGATCAGTAATGGTCTCTAGTTCATCTTTGGTCACAAATTTCTTTCTCCTCCACAGGTCTGAGAGATAAACTATTCTATGTTCCTCTAATTTATTTATAATCTCGTTCTTTATGCCTAGGTCATAGACCCATTTTGATCTTATCTTGGTATATGGTGTTAAGTGTGGGTCCATGCCTAATTTCTGCCATACTAATTTCCAATTGTCCCAGCAGTTTTTATCAAATAATGAATTCTTTTCCCAGAAGTTAGGGGCTTTGGGTTTGTCAAACACTAGATTGCTATAATTGACTATTCTGTCTTGTGAGCCTAGCCTTTTCCACTGATCCACTAATCTATTTCTTAGCCAATACCAAATGGTTTTGGTGACTGCTGCTTTATAATATAATTTTAGATCAGGTACAGCTAGGCCACCTTCATTTGATTTTTTTTTCATTAGTTCCCTTGAGATTCTCGACTTTTTATTGTTCCATATGAATTTTGTTGTTATTTTTTCTAGATCAATAAAATATTTTCTTGGAAGTCTGATTGGTATAGCACTAAATAAATAGATTAGTTTAGGGAGTATTGTCATCTTTATTATGTTCGCTCGGCCAATCCAAGAGCACTTAATATTTTTCCAATTATTTAAGTCTGACTTTATTTGTGTGGAGACTTTTTTATAATTTTGCTCATATAATTCCTGACTTTCCTTTGGTAGATAGATTCCCAAATATTTTATGGTATCAACAGTTATTCTGAATGGAATTTCTCTTTGTATCTCTTGCTGTTGGGTTTTGTTGGTGATGTATAAAAATGCTGAGGATTTATGGGGATTTATTTTGTAGCCAGCTACTTTGCTAAAATTATGAATTATTTCCAATAGCTTTTTGGTAGAATCTCTGGGGTTCTCTAGGTATACCATCATATCATCTGCAAAGAGTGATAGTTTGGTTTCCTCATTGCCTACTCTAATTCCTTTTATATCTTTCTCGACTCTTATTGCCGAGGCTAGTGTTTCTAATACGATATTAAATAATAATGGTGATAGTGGGCAACCTTGCTTCACTCCAGATCTTACTGGGAAAGGTTCCAGTTTTTCCCCATTGCATATGATGCTTACTGATGGTTTTAAATATATGCTCCTGACTATTTTAAGGAAAAGTCCATTTATTCCTATGCTCTCAAGTGTTTTTATTAGGAATGGATGTTGGATTTTATCAAATGCTTTTTCTGCATCTATTGAGATGATCATGTGGTTTTTGTTTGTTTGGTTATTGATATAGTCAATTATGCTAATAGTTTTCCTAATATTGAACCAGCCCTGCATTCCTGGTATAAATCCTACTTGGTCATAGTGTATTATCCTGGTGACAATTTTCTGTAATCTTTTTGCTAATATTTTATTTAAGATTTTAGCATCAATATTCATTAGGGAGATTGGTCTATAATTTTCTTTCTCTGTTTTCAGCCTACCTGGTTTAGGTATCAGTACCATATCTGTGTCATAAAAGGAGTTTGGTAGGACTCCTTCAATCCCTATTTTTTCAAATAGTTTATATAACATTGGAGTTAATTGTTCTTTAAATGTTTGGTAGAATTCACATGTAAATCCATCTGGTCCTGGGGATTTTTTCTTAGGGAGTTGATTGATAGTTTGTTCTATTTCTTTTTCTGAGATGGGACTGTTTAGGATATTTACTTCTTCCTCTGTTAGTTTGGGCAAGCTGTATTTTTGGAGGTATTTTTCTATTTCATTTAAGTTGTCGAATTTATTGGCATAAAGTTGGGCAAAGTAACTCCTAATTATTGCTCTAATTTCCTCTTCGTTAGTGGTGAGTTCTCCCTTTTCATTTTTAAGACTAACAATTTGATTTTTCTCTTTCCTTTTTTTAATCAGATTTACTAAGGGTTTGTCTATTTTGTTGGTTTTTTCATAGAACCAACTCTTAGTTTTATTAATCAATTCAATAGTTTTTTTACTTTCAATTTTATTGATCTCACCTTTTACTTTTAGAATTTCAAGTTTAGTGTTTGACTGGGGGTTTTTAATTTGTTCCTTTTCTAGCATTTTTAATTGCAAACCCAATTCATTGACCTTCTCTTTCTCTATTTTATACAAATAGGCCTCTAGAGATATGAAATTTCCCCTTATTACCGCTTTGGCTGCATCCCATACATTTTGGTATGATGTCTCATTATTATCGTTTTCTTGGGTGAAGTTATTAATTATGTCTATGATTTGCTGTTTTACCCAATCATTCTTTAGTATGAGATTATTTAGTTTCCAATTATTTTTTGGTCTACTTCCCCCTGCTTTTTTGTTGAATGTAATTTTCATTGCATCGTGGTCTGAAAAGGATGCATTTACTATTTCTGCCTTACTACATTTGAGTTTGAGGTTTTTATGTCCTAATATATGGTCAATTTTTGTATAGGTTCCATGAACTGCTGAAAAGAAAGTGTATTCCTTTCTGTCTCCATTACATTTTCTCCAGAGATCTATCATATCTAGCTTTTCTAGTATTCTGTTTACCTCTTTGACTTCTTTCTTATTTATTTTCTGGTTTGATTTATCTAATTCTGAGAGTGCAAGGTTAAGATCTCCCACTATTATAGTTTTACTGTCTATTTCTTCTTGCAGCTCTCTTAGTTTCTCTTTTAAGAATTTAGATGCTACCCCACTTGGTGCATATATGTTTAATATAGATAGTGCTTCATTATCCATGCTACCCTTTAGCAAGATATAGTGTCCTTCCTTATCTCTTTTAATTAGGTCAATTTTTGCTTTAGCTTGATCTGAGATCAGGATGGCTACCCCTGCTTTTTTGACTTCACCTGAAGCATAGTAGATTTTGCTCCAACCTTTTACCTTTAACCTGCATGTATCTCCCCGCTTCAGGTGTGTTTCCTGTAAACAACATATTGTAGGATTCTGGCTTTTAATCCATTCTGCTAACCGCTTCCTCTTTATGGGGGAGTTTACCCCGTTCACGTTTATGGTTAGAATGACCAATTCTGTATTACTTGCCATCTTGTTAACCCCGGTTTATGCTTTCCTCCCTTCTTTCCCCTTTCCCCCCCTTCCAAGTATTAAGCTTGTGAGCA
The DNA here is from genome assembly GCF_016432865.1 of Antechinus flavipes. Classification (NCBI taxonomy): domain Eukaryota; kingdom Metazoa; phylum Chordata; class Mammalia; order Dasyuromorphia; family Dasyuridae; genus Antechinus; species Antechinus flavipes. The sequence goes on along the minus strand of NC_067400.1, from coordinate 215,276,582 downwards.
CCCCTTGCTTCTCTCAGCCCTCCCTTTTTAGTGTCCCCCCCCCCCGCCTTAGAGTTCCTCCCCCTATCTTACCCCTTTCCCTCCCAGTTCCCGTATTCCCTTCCGCTTAGCTTATTCCTTCCCTTTCCACTTTTCCCTTCTCACTTTTCAATGAGATGGGAGAAGTTTCACCATAGATTGAATATGTCTTAAGATTTTTCACTTAAAGCCAATTCTGAAGGCAGTAAGATACTCACTATATTCATCCCCCTCCATTCTTTCTCTCAGATATAATAGGTTTCCTATGCCTCTTCATGAGATGTACTACCCCCATTTTACCCTTTTTCTGGTACAATGTCCTTTCCACATCAATTTCTAGAACAAGGTATACATGTATTCTTTATACATCTATATAGTCAAAATATAGTTCCCAAGATTAATCTTTACCTTTTTAGATTTCTCTTGAGTTCTATATTTGTAGATCAAACTTTTTGTTAAGTTCTGGTTTTTTCATCAGAAATAGATGAAATTCGCTTACTTCGTTGAATGTCCATCTTCTTCCCTGGAAAAAGATGCTCATTCTCGCTGGGTAAGTTATTTTTGGTTGCATACCAAGTTCCTTAGCCTTTCGGAATATCATATTCCAGGCCCTTCGATCTTTTAATGTGGATGCTGCCAGATCCTGGGTGATCCTTATTGTGGCTCCTTGATACTTGAATTGGGTTTTTCTAGCCGCTTGCAATATTTTTTCTTTCATCTGAGGGTTCTGGCATTTGGCCACTATATTCCTTGGTGTTTTGATTTTAGGATCCCTTTCAGTGGGTGATCGATGAATCCTTTCAATGTTTATTTTTTCCTCTGTTCCTATGACTTCTGGGCAGTTCTCTTTGATAATTTCCTGGAAGACAGTGTCCAGGCTCTTTTTTTCATCATGTTTTTCTGGGAATCCAATGATTCTCAGATTGTCTCTCCTGGATCTGTTTTCCAGGTCTGTTGTCTTTCCCAGAAGGTATTTCACATTTTTCTCCATTGTTTGATTTTTTTGGATTTGCTTGACTGATTCTTCTTGTCTCCTCGAGTCATTCAATTCCACTTGTTCAATTCTGATTTTCAGTGAAGTATTCTCTTCACTCACTTTTTTAAAATCTTTCTCTAATTGTCCAATTGAGTTCTTTTGTTCTGTGGAATTTTTTTCCATTTCGCCAATTTTGTTTTTTAGAGAGCTGTTTTCTGTTTCCAGTTCACTAATCCTATTTTTCAAGGATTTTACTTCTTTATCCACTCTCTCTTTAACTGACTTCTCCAGGCTCTTTTGCCAAGCCTCCCTCTCCTTTTCCCAAGCTTCCTTCTCCTTTTGCCAAGCCTCACTCTGCTTTCCCCATTTTTCTTCTAGCTCCCTTGTGAGAGCCTTTTTAATCACTTCTATGAGGTTCATCTGTGCTGAGGAACAGACGATCTCCTCCTTTGGGGAATCACCTGGGGACTGCCTGTTTTTAGTCTCCTCAGGATTTAGAGTCTGCTCTCTATCTGTGTAGAAGCTGTCAAGGGTTAAAGTCCTCTTCAGCTTCTTGCTCATTCTGTCTATTAATCAGAGACAAACTACCAAAGAAAAACAGAAAAAACTGGAGTCTTTCTTTGGGGGGGGGCTGGGTGTGTTACCGAGCTTCCTCTACAGACTGCAGGGGGCAGCAGTGAGGCACTAGCAGGACTGTGCTGCGCCTGCGCTCTGAGATCCCAGAGCGTGCTGAGTCACTGAGGGGGGGGAAGGGGGGGGCGGCCAGGTCCTGAGAGACTCCAGCTGTTTGCGGTTGTGTTCTTCAGCCCGGTGTTTTTAGCTTCTCTGCTGGGCTGTTGACTTGCTGCAGGTTCCAAACCTGTAGCGAAGCTCTCCCCGCAGAGACGGCTACGATCACTCCCCACCCCCTCTCAGCTCTGCTCCCGTGCTCTCACTGCCGCTGCCCGCCGCCTGCGCCCGATCTAAAACCGCCCCAGCCCTCCAGTAAAGACAGACCTTTCTTGGCGGATCTCAAGGATGGCTTCTCTTGGTAACTATTTGTGGGTTTTTTTCAGTCAAGCATTGATTCAGAGGCTTGTAATGAAGTGGATAGTGAGAGAAAGCGCGGAGCTTATGCAACTGTGAGCCTCCTCTCCCCCATCTTAACCGGAAGTCCTATGTGCATGTTTTCTGCCTTTGCAAAATATAAGCTCTTTGAGGACTAAGGATGTCCTTTTTTCCCCCTGTGTGTCTAGGACCTAGCACAATTTCTAGTACACAGTAGAGAATTAATGATTGATGATTATTTGATTAATCAGTGTTGTAAAGAAATTTTTACTGAATTAATAACTGTATCTTTCTAGATTTGAAGACTTAGAAGGTGGCTTCTAATATGAAATAGAATTTGGAAGCTCTTTTTCTCCCTCTTAATAAAACACCTAGTAATTAAAAGACATTTGGATTCTTCTTCATGTGTCAGCAAAACATGGGAAATAGTTGGCATTTGCCTCTTAAAAAGAAAGCCATAAAGCTCATAACTTTCTTCCTTCTAGATTTAGGCTCAATTATAGCCAGTAGCATATAGGAAAATGAAACACTGGATACTAAAACCTAGTGATTTCACACAGGGTGTCTAATGGATGAGACTATGTCCATGTATAAGCATTAGGCAATCTATGTCAGAAACTAGAGTAATAAAATAGTTCAATTAGGTATCTGTGTAGCAGCACTCAAGCAGAAAACAGAGGTATTGATTGAGGTCAGAATAAGAGCAAAGGGGAGACTTCAATTAGCTGAGTGATTATATTTTGTAATTCCAAGAGGGGATAGAAATAGGATTTCCTAGAATTTATCATTTAAAGAGGACTGAAAATAGAAAACAATCATTATTTCTGTATCATCAGAAAGCACTTGAATATAGTTTAAGGAAATTTAATAAATTATATTCTGTGAAATGTTTTCCTATATATCTTTAAAATATCTCACTTTTTTAAAAAAAGAAATGAAAGGGACCTCAACAACAATGATTTTGACCAACCATCTGCTTGCACAGTTCAAGAAAATGAGGTGTAATGGTGAGGTTTACAGACACAAGCTAAAGATGGTTTTTACTTTTTTAAATAAAATATTTAAAATATAAAGAATTTGAAAATGTAGATCCATTTGAATCTAATGTATTTACACAAAAATAGGTGATGAGGCTGTTTTAGCCTATGATAGTTATTTTACTGACACTTAGTCTAGTAAATTAAGTTTTTTGTTCAAGATTAAAGAAGTATTTAGTAGTAATCTTGCACTAGAAGCTAGGTCTCCAATCTCCTAATCTGATGTACTTTTAAAAATTCAGATCATCCTCCTCCTTATCCATTCACATATTCACAACCCCCTAGATATGTATGTGATACACATACAATATATACATATACATTTGTTCATATGTGTATATACATATGCACACACCTCTGTAGATACATGTACATATATGTATATATACATACATATACATGTTGAGAGTATAAACATTTACATATCTATCTATATTTTTATCTATATATACTCTCTGTTTCTCTCTGTATTTCTCTGTCCAGTCTTTAAAATCAGAAACACATAAGCTCAAGAAGTCCTGCCTTTGGCACTCTGACACTTAGTGAATATGTGTATCTTGGGCAAGTTATGTAATTTTTCACTGTCTCTGGCTACTGTCTAAAAATATACATTCCATAAAGAAGTTGGACTGAAATGGTAGAAAGGATTTTCCTCGATGAGTGTTCTCTTTACAAATGAACTCAAAGGTCTGATAAAAATAACACACACACATATTCATACTTGTATACAATATACACACATATGTCTATTCATATGCATAATTATTATCGGCCAGAACTCTCAACTTGAAACAAAGAATTCTTACAAGGTGTTAAGTCAGTGGAATTGATAAAGACAATGGTAGTTCAGTACATGTACTTTGTACTTAATATAGTTCTACAAGATTCACACCTACGATAAGAGAGCGTATATGCTTGGATAAACTCAGCCAGAATCAGAGCAAGGGAACACAGAGACTGTGGTAGTGGTGGTGATGGTCCTCCTGCCTCCTCCACAGAAACCAAAACACTTTCAGAAGGACCTCAAGAAAGTTGGCACGGTCTTCAGGCAAGGAGACAATAAAGGATTTGGACTTAATCCCTGGCTACTTGTGTGGTGATTACTGAACTGAAAAGAAGGCTGCTTCCAAACACCTCCAAGAAAATCAAATAAGAACATTACACATAATAACATTATATATTACTCTCTAGGCTCATTGTCTATTTTGAGATTATTTTTTATTTTTTTGTGAATAAGAAATTTAAAATTGAGGACAGGAGCAGTAACTGCATCTCATATTTTTTTTCTTTTTGCACTGAACATATAGTTTTCCTTGTCCATGTTATTAGAAGCAAACATAGAAACTCTATAATTATTTTGACCATGTTAGCCCATAATGTGGATGAGGTTGTTGTCCATTTAACAATGATGAACACATTCCTCAAGAGCCAGGATGATTTATATTGACATGATACATTTTAGTGATTATGATATAGACATGACTTGACTTTTCAGAGAATCTTCTATGGCTAGCAGAGCATTGTGTTGATGTTTATTAAATTAAATATAAATTAAATTTTATTATTTTTTTCCCTTTCCTCTTCTTAAGGGTTCTTAAATCCCTTTTACAAAAATGGGAAAGACTGATTTCTTTACCACACTTTTTTTTTTTTTTTGAGGGGGAATTAGTGGAAGAATTAAAAAATTTGAGTAGTAAAAATATTTATCCTTGCAAGGATTTGAGAACCATTATTCTAAAGGTGACTATATAGACATAGGTAGATAAATAGATGAATAGATAGATAGGTAGATAGATAGATAGATAGATTTCCTCTCTTGATGACATAAATATTTATCTATATCCTTCTCTTGATTGGACAAAAATTGAAAAATTGGAACCCAATAAAAGTGAAATTAATTGTTGTGTGATTTCCAATATATTTCATTATTGCTATTTGAAAACATACCTAGGACCAAAGTATTTTAGAGGTTGAAAAGAACTTAGAAATCACCTAGCATAGCCTTTGGGCAATGATCAAATCATCTTTACAATGCCCTAGTAAAGTTTCCTCCAACTTCTGTACATTTCCTTCATTAGGGAAACATTACTTTAAGAGACAATCAATTCCTTTTTGTGTGTATGTGCTCTAATTGTTAGAAAGTTTTTCTCAGTGTAAGATGTGGATGAGGCTGTACTTTCCACAGAGTTACAAAATTTACATTAGAAAGAGGCAGAAAAAATGAAACTGAAATCTAAGGAATGAAATATAAAGAGGGAAGCTATAAATTAGAATAAGAAACATAATATGAAATATAAGCAGGGGTAGGAACTCATCTACATGTAGGAGTAATTAGGCATTCTGAACAGGCTGTAATCTCTGTAGTACCCAGTGAATGGGGAATCAGGAGAGGGACTTATGTTTCAGGGACAGGGTTTAAAAAGGCTTTTTTTTTTTATTGATTTTAAATGCACCAATTTCCCGATACCTAGAAATAGTCTTTCAAGATTGTGAATAAAAATCCTTTTCTGGCTTCATCAGTAAATCTGTAGTGTTCTTGATAAGATACTTGTCCCTTACACTCATGCAATATGAATTACTTTCTGGTTTTTTTATGTTCAGAATTCTTTTAATCTTTTTAATGCTAATCTGTAGCAGTACAAAATAATCACACACACACACAAAAGAGAAGCTTATATATTTTCTATTTAGCTATCTAGCTATCTGTCATCCATCTGTCTGTTTGTCTATCTATCTAATTAAAGAATTTTTATGCCCATGCAGGTTAGTTTCTCATTAGTATCAATCTGAATTGCTGGAGACACTGAGAAATTAAGTGATTAGCTGATACAGCTAGTGTCAGAGACTGTTCCTTTGCCCCTTCTGAAGCTACACTGGCTCTCAGGTAGATGATTTTTTAGGTGAAAATTATTAATTAATATTAAAGTGAACTTTGGCAAAAATCTTGCCAGCAATGATTGAGAAACCACCCTGTGATTATCCGAGGACAATTTATTCCCTTTACTTTTATATGGACAATGGAGGCATCCTTAAACTACTGGGGCATAACTTCCTTTTGCCATATAATCTGGGAAATTTCAATCATCTCTAACATAGTAATGTCATTTTGGTCCTCTTTGAAAACAAAGGACAAAACCAACCAAGTATCAGAGAAAGGATCTGAAACCATATCTTTCTGATTTGAAAACCAGCTCCTTATCCACTATGTGTATCACTTCCTCTCTTGTCATATATACTATTTAAGAAAAATCAACTGTGTTCCTATTTTTTAATCCTAGCCACTAAGACAGAAGAACAGCATAAATCCTCTACCTCTCAACAGAGGGAAGAAAAACAAAACTTATCATTGTATTCTATCTTTGTATACCAAATGCCAAATAATTGGCATTTAATAAATGTGTAGTAATTAAGTACATAGGTCTTAATAAATGTCTGTTGAATCAAATTGAATGAAATCTAGTCTTCTCCTTTCCTAATCTCTTTACTTTTACAAAGAAGGGAAATTACTATTGGTTTAATGACTGGTTCAAGATCACAAAGATCTGGCCTCAAACACAGGTCTCTTGGTTTCAGCTTCAAAGTCCTTTTTGTTATATTACATTGACTGCCTCATTATGGAAAAAGTAGATTCCAGAATTTTTAAATGCACAGTGCTTTCCCATAAAAGATATGCTTTTCCTCTTCTAACATCCTTGTTAATTAAGATATTACAATTGAATAGTGGAAAGAATCCTGCATTATGAATCAGAAGTTGTGGCCTAAAAATTGTTAACTTACTTTTATGACTTAGGGGCAGCTAGATAGCGCAGTGGAGAGAGCATTGGTTCTGAAGTCAAGAGGACCTGAGCTCAAATCCAACTTCAAATACTTAACTCTTCTAGTGTGACCCTGGGCAAGTCACTTAATCCTTTTTGCCTTGGTTGCCTCATCTGTAAATTGAGTGGGGAAGGAAAAAGCAAAGCACTCCAGTATCTTTGTCAAGAATACTCCAAAAGGGGTCGTAAAGAGTCAGATAAAAGTAAAAATGAATAAATAACAGTAGGCTTGTAAAATTTGAACTATCTTCAATTCTTGTTATCTTTTAACACCTGGAGTCCCAAATAACATTGTCAGTAAGTATACATATGTAATAAATGTATCATTAAATAGATTTGCTTATGTTTGTATTTTTCCTTTATAAAAATCTCCTTTTCAAATATTTCATCCAAAATATAATCTATTCATACTGGAAGATAATAGGTATCAGAATTATGGATTTTAGGGGATTTATTTGCTATGAATAACAGTTTAAATTCCGTTGTATAACATCTGGACTACACAGCTTTAAATATGAACTATTTAGGCAGATTTGATTTTCTCAGAGTAATTTACATAAGGAAAGAGTTAGAGTTGTTTAAACTCATTCCTTTAAAGTGAATCCTGCAAAACATTAAACAAGATAAAAGTGTTCATCACACTTAGAACTTTTTAGATATAAAGATGATTGCAAAAGATATTATCCAAAAATTTTCTCTCGTTAGAGACAAATTACTTCACAAAGCCAAAATTATGGACTTCATAGAAAAACTAAACGCAGAGTCTAATAGATTACAATCTAATAGATGAATCTATCAGATATTTAAAAATAACCATATACACAAAAAAATCCTTTATACATATGACTCTAATTCCTAACCACAAACCAGGGACTGACTAGCTCTCTTTCCTAACCTCTTCCCTTCCTAAGCTGCTGGCATTTTACATTTTCTTTCTTCTTATGGACATAATATGTAAAAGAAGCAATTCTCTTTTTTAAAGAAATAGTCATCTTTATGACACATTTGAATAATGAAGTCTTCCATATTAGAAGTAAACCAATGCCATAACATGGCCATCAATTCTAGGGTCTAAGATTTGGTATCCTTCTTTGCCCATGATTAATTCCTGTAAGTTTTTATTGCATGATCATTAATAAATCATATAATTTCTTAGTGCTTTCTAAACAACTTTTTAAGACTTTTAAGTTATAGAAATGGTGTTAATCTGAACTGCTGGAGTTTTTTCACCCAAGAATTGACTATACCAATAAAATCACATTTTGGAGTGGGGGTGGGGAGGTGCAATAGGAGGAATGATTTTGCTCTTCACTTGAAGTCTTTTCTATTCACTGATCATTTTTTGGAAGTATTTATTAATATTTAGCATGTATTCATAAAAAACTAAAGAATTACTTTTGTTTTGTGTTAATTTAAATTCTCAATAAATGATGGCATGTTGTTAATTTTAACTCTAGAAAAAAAGGGCTCAAATCTTAAGAAATATTTAGAATATAGACCAAACATTATTTATAGTGCTGTATGTGACTTTGAGGTTAGATTTCATTGTTTAAAGTGCCAAATTTGCTCACAATGTAGATATGAAGAACCAAAGAACAAAAGTCTGTAAATGAAAGTTTCAGAGGTTTTGCTAAAAGAGGAGACAAAGAAAAAAAAAAAACTATTCATATAAGAATATCAGGAAAATATAAGTGTTAGGACAATCCCAATTAACATCTCAATTAGAATGACATTTATAAATATATAAAGACTATATAAATATAGTATACAAAAAGCATATGAAAATAGTATATAAAAAGAGTTGGAAGTATAAAAATGAGGTTTAAAAATCTTCTATATTAACTACCCACATGTAAAGTTACTTTGCTTTAAATATTTACTTTCACTTGGTTCTCTGATTACAAAGGTAAATTAAATTTTATATTGTTAGCTTGTCTATTCTCTCATATTATTTTTTAAAAAATAAATTCTGCTATCATTTCACTGATCATGAGACTGTTTATATCATAAAACTTATCTCCAAACTGATTTAATGAAACACATATGTATTGCCTAATTCTTTTCTCTAAACCATTTTTAACTCAGATCAAATGTTCATCCAATGTTAGTCAAATTGAGTTTCTACCATTTTGCTTTTTTTAGAGGGGGGGAAAAAGCACTTTGACCTTTGCTTAAATTACTGAATAAGACAAACTTGTCTTTGTTATTTTTTCCCTCCCAATTTGATTATTGACACCCATTTTAATCTCATCACTCTCTAGTATCTCAAAGCTATTTTTATCCTCCATGAGACCTTTCCTGAAATATCCCATTGAGATTTGTCTTCCCTGATTAGATTAATCTTCCTGATTAGAAGAAGCAGTTCAATACAATAGAAAACCCAATCAATAAAGTGTCAGAACACTTGGGTTCAAGTGCCAGTTCTATTCTCCCCCCCTTACTCATTATATGACTTTGGAAAAGTCACTTCAGTTTTCTGATCCTTGCATACTTCTTTTGAAAAGTGGGCATCATATTTTTCCTACCATCCCTTCAGGATGTTGTGATTGAAGTGATATATAAATGTTAGTAATTATCATTAAAATTTATTTGTTATACTCTTTTGTTGTTGTTGAGTCATTTCAGTTATGTCTGATTCTTTATGACCCATTTGGAGTTTTCTTAACAAAGATACTGGAGCAGTTTGCTTTTTCCTTCTCCAATTCACTTACAAATGAGGAAACTGAGTCAAATAACATTAAGTAACTTGTCTAGGTAGTATGTGTCCGAGGTCAGATTTGAACTCAGACTTCCTAACTACAGTTCCATTGGTCTAATCATTGTGGAATCTAGCTACCCTGTACTTTAGTATTTTTGTATTAGAATTATTTGCTTATTTTGCTTCTAGATATGCTTCACAAAATTTACAAGTTGAAGTAATTTTAGAAATAATTTGACCCAAAAACCTCATTTTACAGATCAGGAAACGGAAAAGGTGAATTGTCCCAAGTCACACAGAAAAGAAGCTTGGCAATACCATTGCTTAGCATGAATACCAAAAAAAATTCAAAAAAAGGAAAAATGGCCTATATTACAAAAAATTATATATTCCTAGCAACTCTCTTCTCAGGGCAAAAGAAAATTGGAAATTGAGGGGATGCCCATTAATTGGGGGATGGCTCAATAAACTCTGATGTGTGTTTATGATGGAATATTATTGTTCTATGAGAAATGATGAGCAGGATGCTGTGAGGGAAAAAAAAAAATACTAGAAAGTCCTCCATGAGCTCAAGCTAAGTTAAATGTACTGTACACAAAGTAATAGCAAAGTTGTGGGATGACAGCTAAAATGACTTTGCTTCTCTCAGTAGTATAATCATCCATGATTGCTCTAAAGGACTTGTGATGAAAAATCTTATTCATATCCAAAGAGGATACTGATTGTGTCTGAATTCAGATTCCAGTTCGTTCTCTCTTTCTCTCTCTCTCTCTCTCTCTCTCTCTCTCTCTCTTAAAACTTTTCTCCAGGGTTTTTATTTTCATTTGGGGGAATCTATGCTTTTTTTTTTTTTCCTTTTCACAGAAATAGTTTGCATAACTTTACAAGTGGTTCCTTAATTGTGGGTAGGGATAAGGGAGAGAACCTAGAACTCAAAAAATTTAAAACAAATGTAAAAAATGTGTTTTGAATGCAACTGGCAAAAAATACTAAATAAATACATCTTTTAAAAAGTTTGGGTTATAACCTATGTTTTCTGGTTTTCAATACAAATTCAAGGAAGGAAAGAAGGATTCAATGATTTTAGTCCAAACGATTTCCTAAAATATAAATGTCAGCTACTGTTGCAGGATGGTGGAGAGAGGTTTGAAAAAAGAGGACATTTATGAAATCTAAAATCATATTATATAGGTAAGTATGAATAGAGAAGCTCTGGGTAGAGAGGCATCATATATGTTTTCTTTTCTTACTCATAATTCAATTTTAATAAAACTTTTAATTTTTATCTTTTAATATAAATATATTACAATTTTTCCTTGAAGTGATATGTTTCAATCATTGAGTTTTAAAAATATCTGACAACACAGTGTTAAAAACCATAAGTCATTATGAAAACAATCAGCAAAACATATTAATGCTTAGTCAAAAATATAGCTTCATTTTTCAATTTTAATAATCCATTTAAACCTTGCCTTCTTGACAGTCACTTTATCTCTGCATGTAGTAATAGTCCTTTGTAATCAAAGCCCATGTCTTTGCAAAGGTTTGAAAACTAACATATCTTAAAGTCATGGCTTAAATGTAGTTAATGATTTTGAAAATAACAAGAAGCACAGTATCTAACTTGGGTGATATTCCTTTTTGGCTATGAGTGCTTTTAGATATCATGAATCTTTTCATGTTCATTCATTTAGTACCCAGAGAATGTGGGCTGACAAAGCCAAAAAATTCATCACCAGTCCTGAAGCAGTGTACATTTAAAGGCTGTCTTGGAGAGCAGACCTAACCCTTTGCCAAAAACAAACAAGAGAACTTTCCAGGATTGTGTAATCTGCCAGAGCTTATATTTTCTTTGCATAATTTTTTGAGAAACCACAGTAATCTCTAGACATGAGTAGGCCTCAGAGTATTATTATAAAGATTAAATAAGAAATGGTTCTTAACCTCAAGGAGTTTAAAATCTATTTAGAAGATAATATACACACAGATACCTGTAATCCAAATAATACTTGTTAGTAAAAATCCCTATAGTCAAAACTGTTTTTTTCCTAATAGCAATATATGGCTGTAAGGAGTTGGATTTTAATGAAAGATGAATTTTGCAGAATAAACACTTTTGAATTGTGGTACTAGAAAAGACTTTTGGGAGTCCTTGGACAGCAAAGAGATCATATCAGTTAATACTTAGATAAATTAATTCAGGCTATTCATGAAAGGTCAAATATTGAAGATAAAGCCTAAATACTTTAAACCACATAATAAGAAGATAGAATGCATGGAAAACACCCCACATTGGGAAATACTGAAAAGAAAAGGAAAAGGGGAAGGCAGAATATGAAATGGAACAATGATGTCATGAAACAATCATTGAGAGTTCGTGGAATATAAAAAGTTCTGGAGCACTATCCATAGTCCATGGAATTATGAAGAGTTCAATACAACTGTACAATATGAATATGTGATATTATTGTACAATAAGACAAGATGAACATGAATAATTTAGAGAAACAATGGAAGATGTATATGTTCTGATTCAGAATGAAATAGAAATAACTATAATCAAAAGAACACAATATAAAACCACAAATGCATAAAGGAAAAGGACATGACAAGGAATTTAAATTCTAAGTTAAAATGGAAAAATGATTAAGTTTGCAAGAACAGACAATAAAATATATCCTTTTTCATGGCAAAGAATTAAGAGGCTGCTATGACAAAATATTGGATACATTTTCAGTATGTATCTTAATTGTTTTTCTTTGTCAAGAGGGAGGGAGGATTTATTGTGGGTAGGGGTGTGTAATAAAGATGAAATATGCCAATAAAAAAGTTTGAAAATAATAATATTTAATATCAGAGGATAGGTACAAAGGATCTAAACAACCTTGGAGGTCATCTAGTCTATTTTATCTTCCCCATTTTGATTATGAGAAAATCTCTGAGAATTAGAAAATTTTATGTGACTTGCTTAAAGTAATTCAAATCCAACAATTAAAATTAGGTTCTTTTACTTTAAATTTCATGGGAAAATGCTATGCAAAGTTCATAGACAGCCAAGGGATTTATGTATAGATTTTAAGAGGTCTATGAACATGAATGAGAAAAAAATATTTTAACTAATTTCAAATTAAAATTTATAGTTCCATGAGCAGACTGATTTCAGAAAAGCCTGGAAAAAATTACATGAACTGATGCTTAGTGAAAAGAGCAGAGCCAGGACAATGTTATACACAATAATAGCAAGATTATATGATGATAGATTTAGCTCTTGTCAGTAATACAGTAATCCAAATAAAATTCTAATAGTCTTGAGATGGAAAATTCTACCACATCAAGAAGAACTGTGGAGACTGTATGTGGATCCAAATATATGATTTTCACTATTTGTTGTAATGATTGTTGTTTGCTTTTTTTTATTGTTTCACCTTTGGATTTTTCTTTTGCAACGTGACTACTATGGAAACAAGTTAACAAAAAGATTGTACACATAATCTATATCAGATTGTTTGCTTTCTTGGAAAGGCAGAAGGTAAGGGAGAGAGAGAAAAGAAATTTGGAACTCAAAATCTTACAAAAATGAATGGTGAAAACTATCTTTCCATGTAGTTGTAAAATAAAATACTATTGAAAAGAAAAAAAAATTAGTATTTTCTTCAATTGTAATTTTTTTTTAGAAAAAATTGAGAATACATCCATAGGTTTCACAAGACAGTCAAATGGTTCTGGGACTGGAAAAAAAGGATTTAGAACCTCTAAAGTTTTCACAAGAGAGGTGACATTGAAACTAAATTCTATATGATGGATAGAGAGGTGAAGACAAAATTCTAGGGATAGAAAAAAATTTGAGCACTAACATTTTAGAAGATAACAAAAAACAGAGTATGCAACAAATGATCTCTTTGGTTGGACATGTTTATGTAAGTAATAGAATTAAAGTGTCAGATTATGTCACCAAATTATTTAGGGTTTTGAGTGAGCACTTATGCAATTGGGAATATATTTGATAGGTTTAAGGGAGCTATTCAAGAATTTTTCAACACAGAAGCAAATATGAGAATACTCATGCTTTTTGGAGAAAAGAGAGAGTCTCCAAAAGGAGAAAGCCTACTTTAGAAGATATTATAACAATCCAGATAGGCAGTAAAGAGTAACTGTTAGCTGGTGACAATAGGTAAACTTGTGTTATCAAGTGAGAAAGACAAAAATCTAAGGTAGCATATTAGAACCACAGGAGTAGAAATAAAGAATGTAAGGTGGTGCAAAACTCTAGGGATACATTTTTTAAAGATGAAAGTCCCTGGAAGGTAGAGTCAAGATGGTAGAGTAGAGTCTGGAAGCTCCTTGAGCTCTTCTAGTTTTCCTCAAAAAACACATAAAACCAAACCTTTGAACAGACTCTGATGGAATGATACCACTCTCTAGTGCAAGATAGACTGGAAAAACATCAAGAAAAAGTTTCACTGGGGTGAAAACAGTGTACCAGTTAAGACAAACTTTGGGAAAGCGGGTGAGAGGATCTTAAACACAGCAAATCAGTGAGACCATTGTTCCTGGCTCAATAGAGGAGCAAATCAGTGGGTGTCCATCCCAGTCCAGAAAGCAAACACTGGGAAAATAGGTTGTTCTCTGAAAAGAGCAGACAAAGCTGCCCCCTTCAAACACAAGGGGTCCGTGTGCTCAAAGCCAATGCTCAGAGCTGCACAGGAAGCTTAGGGCAACACCACTTTGCCCAGGAATACAGCTCAACCATAAAATTAAAAAAAAAAAAAAGTGAGTAAAAAGGAAAAGTGAGTAAAAAAAAGGGGAAAAAAAGGAATTGAGTAAAAAAACAGAAAAGAACTTTGACTATAAAAAGGTAGGGACAGGGAAGACCAAAACATCAATTCAGACAAGGACAAAATGTCCACATAGGATACATCAAAGAGGGATATGAATTTGGGCTCTAGACCAAAGAGCCTTTTTGGAAGTGCTCATAACAGACTTTAAAAGGCAAATAAGACAGATAGAAGGAAAAAAAAATGAGAAAAAGGAAAAGAAAAATGTTCAAGAAAGTCAGTAGCTTGGAAAAGGCAGGGAAAAACGACTGAAGAAAATAATTCCTTAAAAAATACAATTGGACAAATGCAAAAAAAAAATGAAGAAAATGTCTTCAAAAGTATAAGTAATTAAATGGAAAAAGATATACAAAAACTAACTGAAGAAAATTATACATTAAAACTAGAATGGGGTAATTAGAAGCTAATGATTCTATGAGACAGCAAGAAGCAGTGAAACAAACAAAAAAGAATGAAAAAAATGAAAAAAAAAAAGTGAAATAACTCATTGGAAAAATAACCAACATAGAAAATAGATCTAGAAGAGACAATTTAAAAATGATTGGCCTACCTGGCCATGACTAAAAAAAGAGTTTGGATAGCATTCTTAAAGAGATCATTAAGGAAAATTGCCTCAATATTCTAGAAACAGAGAAGGAAATATTCATTGAAAAAATCCATTCATCAATTTCAGAAAGAGATCCCACAAGGAAAACCACAGGGAACATGATTGTGAAACTCCAAAATTATAATCTCAAAAAAAAAAAAAAATACTGCAAGCTGCCAGACAAACACAATGCAAATATCCAAGAGCAACTATTTAGAATCTGCCAAGTTTTACAATTAAGGATCAGAAGGCCTGGAATATCATATTCCAGGCAGGCAAAGGATCTAGGATTACAACAAAGAATTAACAACTCAGCAAGATTCAGCATCATCTTTCAGAGGAGGTGATGGATCTTCAGTAAAGTAAGAGATTTTCAATAATTTCTATTGAAAAAAACAAAACTAAACAGAAAATTTAATCTAAAAACAGAGGACTCAAGGGATGCATAGGAAGGTAAACAGGAGTGTGTGTGTGTGTGTGTGTGTGTGTTTGTATGTGTGTGTATGTATGTAATTTAAAGGTAAACTGTTTACATCCCTACATGGGAAAATGATGTCTGTCACTGGGACAGACAGAGGGAGCATCAAGTAGAGGAAGGGTGTGACTGTGAATGGACTCTGATGTGATTTCAAAGAAAAAGACATTGAGAGATAGGAAAAGATTTGTATTAGAAAAAGAGAAAAGGGGAGGTTTAATGGGGGCAAATTAGATCACTTGAAGAGGTAAAAAAGACCTATTACAATTCAGGGGAAAAAGAGAGACTGATGAGCATTGTCTGAAGATTGATCTCATCAGTTTTGGATCTAAGAGGAAATACTTTAATCATTCAGTTGAATAAAAAACATCTAACCCTATAAAGAAGTAAAAGGATAAATTTTTTAAAAAGGGAGGGGCAAGCTAGAAGAGAGGGCAGAAACACTAGGAAAAAAGATAAAAGAGGAGGGAGGGGTGATAGAAGATAATGTTTTGGATGTGGTGATTAACACTACTAAAAAAGGGGGAGGAGTGATAGGAGATAAAGTAGTGGGATGGGGTAGGTAAAAACTATTTCTAAGGACAGGATGGAAAGAAAGAACAAAAATATATAAATGGGAGAAAATAGGATGGAGAGAAACACAGAACTGGTAGTTATAACTATAAATATAAAAGGGATGAACTCTCCCATAAAAAGAAAGTGAATAAAAAACAATCCTATAATGTGTTGTTTTCAAGAAACACATTTGACACAGAGAGACACATACAGAATAAAATCACAAGAGTAAAATGTTGGAAAAGAAATTATTATGCTTCAGTTGAAGCAAAAAAGAAATCAGGGGTAGCAATTCTGATCTCAGATAAGGCAAAAGTAAAAAGAGATAAGGAAGGAAAGTATATCTTAAAAATGAAGTAGAAAAGATAATAAATGTATATGCACCAAGTAGTAGAGCAGCCAAATTCCTAGCAAAGATTTTTAAGCCAGTTACAGGAAGAAATAGACACCAAATTATACCAATGGGGAACCTCAACCTTCTTCTCTCAGAATCATACGAATCCAACCACAAAATAAACAAGAATGAAACTAGGGAAGTTAATAGAATCCTGGAAAACCTAGATATGATAGACCTCTGGACAAAACTGAATTGGGAAAGAAAGGAATTCACCTTTTTCTCAATAGTACATGGCAACAACACAAAAATTGACCATGTGTTGGGGCATTAAATATCTCACAATCAAATGCACAAAGACAGAAATAGTAAATGCTTCTTTTTCAGACTCCAATGAAATAAAAATTATATTCTCTAAAGGGCATAGGAAAGATAGACTAAAAACCAATTGGCAATTAAATAATCTAATTCAAAAGAATGAGTGGGTCATACAATAAATTACAGAAACAATTATAATTTCATAAAAGAAAATGACAATATTGAGACAACATATTGGATGCAGCAGTTCTTAGGGAAAAATGTATATGTCTAAATAGTTACATGAATTAAATATAGAAAGACAGGATCAATGAATTAGAAATGCTAGTAAAAAAAAAAAACTAGACAAATGAAAACCCTCAATTAAATATCAAATTAGAAATTTTGAAACTCAAAGGAGAGATAAATAAAATTGAAATTAAGAAAACTATTGAACTAATAATAAATAAAATAAAATTTGGTTCTATGAATAAACCCAACAAAGTAGATAAAATTTTGGTTGATTTGATTTAAAAAAGGAAAGAAAAAAATATCGCCAGTATCAAAAATGAAAAGAGTGAACTTACCACCAATGAAAAATAAATTAAATCAGTAATTAAGAATTATTTCCCCCAAATTTATAGCAGCAGATCTGATAATCTAACTGAAATAGATGAATATTTACAAGATATACAAGATACAAGTTTCCCAGATTGACAGAAATAAATTACTTAAATAGTCCAGTTTTGGAAAAAAAGAAATTAAACAAACCATTAATTCCCTAAGAAAAAATCTCCAGGCCAAATGGATTCACAAATGAATTATACTAAACATTTAAGGAACAACTAATTTCAATATTATGTAAACTATTTGGAAAAATAGGAAAAGAAGGAGTCCTCCCTAATTCCTTCTTACACAAATATGGTATTGATACCTAGACCAGAAAGAGTCAAAACAGATAAAAAAATTTTTCAGACTAAACTCCCTAATAAATATCAATGCAAAATTTTAAATAAAGTATTAGTAAAGAGATTACTGCAATTTATCAGCACTATGACCTAGTGGGATTTATATCAGAAATGCAAGACTGGTTCAATATCAAGAAATCTATTACTATAATTGACAATATCTATACTAAAACCAACAGAAATCATGTGATGATCTCAACAGATGCAGAAAAAGCTTTTGACAAAATACAGTACCTATTCCTATTTAAAATGCTAGAGAGTATAGAGATAAAGGGAGCTTTTCTGAAAATACTAAGCAATATCCATCTAAAACCAACAGCAAGCATTATTTGAATTGCAAAGAAGCTGGACATATTCTTAATAAAATCAGGGGGAAACAAGGGTGCCTATTATCACTACTATTATTCAACATTGTACTACAAATGTTGGCTTTTTCAATAAGAAAATAAAAAGAAATAAAAAAAAATTAAACTAGGGAATGAGGAAAAAAAATCATCTTTGCAGATGATATAATGATATACTTGGAGAATGCTAGAAAATCATTCCAAAATCTACTGGACACAATTCAAAGCATTAGCAAAGTTGCAGCTTGTAAATAAACCCAGAGAAATAATCAACATTTCTATATGTTGTTGACAAAGCCCATAAGCAAAAGATAGAAATAGAAATTCTGCCGATGTTTGTCTACTTGTTAAATGTGCCATGCCAAACTGTTAAAAATTATTTTATAGAACTAGAAAAAATAATAACAAAATTCATCTGGAAGCACAAAGGGTCAATAATATCAAGGGAATTAATGGAAAAAAAAAACAACAACAACAACAAAGGATGGCAACTTACCATTATCAAACCTAAAACTATATTATGAAGCAGCAGTCATAAAAACCATTTGGTACTGTCTGAGAAATAAGAGTGGTGGATCAGTGGAATAGAATAGATGCACATGACACAATAATTAAGGTCTAGAGTAATTTAATATTTGATTTGATTTAAACATCCAAACTCTAGCTTCTGGAATAAGAACTCACAATATGACAAAAATTTCTGGGAAAACTGTAAAATAATATGTCAGAAATTCAGCATAGACCTACGTCTCACACCCCATACCGAAATAAGGTCAAAATGGGACGTGATTTGGGGCACAAAGCATGATATCACAAACACATTAGGAGAGCAAGTGATGATTTACCTCATATATCTTTGGAGAAGAAGATTGTGAAAGAAAAACAGACAACTTTGATTACTTTAAATGAAAAGGATTTTGCACAAACCAAACCAACAAAAACAAGATTTAAAAGGAAGGACAAAGCTGGGAAAAAAAATTATAGCAAATGTTTCTAATAAAGATCTCATTTCTAAAATATATAATGAAAGGTATTAAATTTGTAAAAAATATTAGTCATTCTCCAATTGATAAATGTTCAAAGAATATGAACAGACAATTTTCAGATGAAGAAATTAAAGCCATCTATAATCATATGGAAAAAAATGCTCTAAATCACTCTTGATTAGAGAAATGAAAATTAAAACAACTCTAAGGTACCACCTCATACCTCTCAGATTGGCTAAGATGACAGGAAAATATCATAATAATTGTTGGAAGACATGTGGGAAAACTGGGAAACCAATGCATTGTTGGTGGAATTGTGAAATGATCCAAAAATTTTGGAGAGCAATTTGGAACTATATCTAAAGGGTTATCAAACTGTGCATACTCTTTGACCCAGCAGTGCCACTATTGAGTCTGTATCCCAAGGAAATCATAAAGAAGAAAGGACCCACATATACAAAAATGTTTGTAGCAGCTCTTTTTGTGGTAACAAAGAATTGGAAAATGAGTATATGCCCATCAATTGGGGAATGACTGAATGAGTTGTGATATATGAAAATAATGAAGTATTATTGTTCTTTAAAAAATGATGAACAAGCTAATTTTAGAAAGGCCTGGAAAGATTTATACCAATTGATGCTGAGCAAAATAAGCAGAATCAGGAATTCATTGTACACAATGGCAACAAGAACGTGTGCTGATCTACTATGAAAGCCTTGGTTCTTCTCAGTGATTCTGTGATCTAAAGCAATTCCAATAGACTTTGGACAGAAAATGTCATCCACATTCAGAAAAAGAGCTATAGAGACTGAGTGTAAATCAACACATGCTACATTCACTTCTTTTTTTTTTTTTTTTTTTTTTTTTTCCGTCTCCTATGGTTTTTCCCTTTTGCTCTGATTTTTCTCTCCCAACATGATTTATAAAACAATGTGTATTAAAAATAAATAAATTTAAAAAGGAAAAAAGTAAGACCATTCTAAATATAATTCTTCCTTACTTTTTGTTCTACTTGGTCAATGGAAATAAAAAGGCCAACTGCTCTTTCTGCATTATTCACTTTCATGATCCACATCTTAGCACAATCCTTAAATTTTTTCTACTCATGACCCATTTTTGTCCAAGAAATTTTTACACAACCCTGAGCATATAGTTATATAAAGAGCTATGTGAATCAAACATTTATTGATAATAAGCCATAACTTCAACAATTCCTACATTTAGTTTTGTAACCCCACATGGGGTCTTAAATCACAGTTTAAGAAGCTTGGTCTTAGACTATTCTCATAATCCTCTATTGTGGAGAGACGCTATATTTCAGAAACATATTGTGAAACTAAAGTGATAACCTTGTTCTTTTGTCCAGAAGGTGTTTTTCCTCTAGACATCAAGCCAGGAGAGAGCCTTGCAGTCTCTTTAAGAAAACAGGTAATTAAAGAAACCACTGAAACTCCCATTATAGGAAGTCCAGTAATTAACTTTCCTTGTAAAGCAGAATGATATCCCTTTGGTCTATTTAAATATTTCCAAGCCTGAAGCTACTATTAGCAAGCTGTCCTCCTTAATGAACTAATACATTTCTTTTCTTTTTTAATTTGGCTCTTCCTTATATTTGACTTGTCTTCATACTTCTGATAAGGAATATTTTTCTTTGGGATACATAGGAACAGAAGTTGGGAAATTCCCCAACACAGTTCAGGACTAAGCCTTTAAAAGATATTAAATGATACAATATTGTCAATTGAAAAGGGTTTAAGTTTATTTTTTTTTTGAACAGAGTGTGAAGCCTGCTGCCAATAAGACAATTTTCCGAGTTCAAATTTGACTTCAGAAATTTATTTGTTATGTGATTTTAAGTAAGTCACTTAATCCTGTTTGTTTCAGTTCAGTATCTATAGACTAAAGTGTAAAAGGAAATGGCAAACTAGTCCAGTATCTTTGCTAATAAAATCCCAGTGGGGTCATAGAGCATTGGACATGGTTGAAAAAGAACAAATTTGTTTTTAAGTATTTATTTTCTTCTATGATGATGAAACTCCCTTACATTCTTAAAAAAGTTTCCAGTAACCTCATACTGGCTTCTAGGTTCCATAATGAATAGAGTACTAGAGCTGAAGTCAGAAAGATTTGAATTCGGATCTAGCCTTGCACATTTATTAGCTGTCTGAGCCTGGATAACTTACTTAATTTCTGTCTGCCTCAGTTTTTTCAACTGTAAAATGTGGGTAATAATAATACCTACCTCCAGGATTGTTGTGAGAATGAAACAAATAATTGTAAAGGCTGAGAAGATTTTCTGATACACAGTAAGTACTATATAAATATTAATATTATTGGATCCTCCTGTCACTGCCACTTAGAGAAGATCTTTATTCTGGATTTGATTTCATTTCTTGCCTCTTATAAAACGCTTATCTCTGTCTTTCTGACAGTGCATTTATAATTCCTTAACTTACATGATCTATTGCTCCACTTACCATTTCTATGAATTCTTAGGCCAAAATATCTTTCCTTGTTCACTTCTGCTCATATATATTGTCTTGCACTCTAAGACTATTAATTCCTGAAATGAAGCCAGGATGGTGGAGCTTCATGTTTGTTTTCTGCCCTACTCTGTAGGTAGGAACTGTCTTTGAATGGAGGAGACTAGTAAAGGGGCCAGAGACAGAGAAGGCTGGTAGTGGGAGGAAACAAAACAGTACCAGAAGGGGGTTGCTAGGCCAGGCCTGCAAGTGGCAAATTTATCCCTTTTTCCAGAGTTGCCTCACCTCACACTGCCAATCTGCGAAGAGGGGTATAGGTAAGCAAACCTCCGAGACATGGTACAAAGTATAAAGATGATAAAGTAGTTCACTTTACCTAATCATTGTATATTTCATCAGAAGTTATATTCCCTTCTTTCTTTCCTAAAAGAAAACTTGGGGAAATGTTTTTAATTCTTATTTTTACCAAACTCTCCCCCAAACTCTTCCAAACTCCTTTAAATAACAACTCTAAATAAATTTTTGAGCATCAGAACACACAAAAAGATGGAATGAAATAATATTTCAACCAAGGCCAGCTTCAAAGATCAGCAGAAAGGGTCTATGGCAACAGGGTGGATGTCTAGCATAAGATCCTAGCAGCCCCTACCCTGGCCTGGACACCAGCAAGACAGGAACATATCTTGTGGCCTCAGAAAAAGAGACAGTACCTGATGGATATTTTTGGACCTCTCAGCCCAGAAACACCCAAAACAACTTGGAAATTCAACAGAAAAAGTTTGATTCAATTAGGGTGAGAGAGTCTTAGGAAACCAACAAAACAGGAACAAGTGGAGCCAGCCACAGCTTTTGAAGACCTCAGTCCATAGGGCAGTCACTTTAATAATACTGAAAAAGGACTTTGTTGTTTTAGCACACTTGAACTTATAGACAGCCACAGTGGGGTGAAACACCCTTTACAATTCCAGGTTTAAAAAGAGTGCTTGTTGTCAGATCCCTAGATGAGTCTTTGAAAATAGGAGGGTACACTGTCCCAAGCTTCAGGGATTTTGTGCAGCTATTTTCAAATACTTTAACAGAGTTAAAAGCCAAGTAATAGGCTGGGAAAATGAGCAGACAACAGAAAAAGATTCTGACCATAGAAAATTACTATGATGACAAGAAAGATCAAAACACACAATTAGAAGTCAAAGTTCTTATATGCAAAGCCTCAAAAAAAAAAAAATAAGAATTGGTCTCAGGCCATGGAAAAATTCAAAAGGAATTTTGAAAATCAAGTAAGAAAGACAGAAGAATATAGGAAAGATAATTGAAGAGTGGTGCAAAAGGAAATGCAAAAAGCTAATAAAGAGGTGAATATCTTAAAAATCATATGTGGACAAGTGGGAAAGGAGGTACAAAAATAATTTCTTACAAATTAGAATTGGGCAAATAAAACCTAATGACGATGAAAAATCAAGATACAGTAAAACAAATCCATAAGAATAAAAAAAAGAAAACAATTTGAAACACCTCAATGGAAAAACAAATGATTTGGAAAATAGAACTAGAAGAAATAATATAAAAAAATTTGCTCTGCCTGAAAACCATGATTAAAAAAAAGTCTACATATCATCTTTCAAGAACTTATCAAGGAATACTATCATATTCTGGAACCAAAGGAGAAAATAGAAATTGAAAGAATCTACCTGTCACTTCCTGAAAGAGATCCCCAAATGAAACTCCCAGGAATGTTAAAGCTAAATTCCAGAACTCCCAGGTCAAAGCAAAATATTACAATCATCCAAAAAGAAATAATTCAAGTATAGTGGAGTCTCAATCAAAATAATACAAAATTTAGCAGCTTCTACATTAAAGGACGAGGAGGATTGGATATGATATTTCAGAGAGCAATGGAGCTAGGATTACAATCAAGAATCACCTGCCAGGGAAAACTGAATATAATTCTACAGGGGAAAAGATGGGATATTCAATTAAATAGAGTATGTTTGAGTATTCATGATGAAAAGACCAGAGCGGAATAAAATTTTTGATTTTCAAATATAGGATTCTGGAGAAGCATAAAGAGATAATCAAGAAAGTAATATTATAAGGGACTTAATTAAGTTTATCTGTTTACAATCCTAAATAACATATACACTAAATATGATTATAGAACTCTATGTAACCATGTAGGAAATTAGGTGAGAAAGGAGATACGAGATATTGAGGGAGGGAGTGCTCAGAAGCAAAATACTTTTGAAAAGGATCAGTGTGAAAGGAAAGAGAAAATAGAATAAATGGGAGAAAACACAGTTAGTAGCAATAATTGGGAAAATAATTTTGAAGGAAGTTTCTTGTTTCTTTTTTCTTTTTTATTATAACTTTTTGTTTATAAAACATATGCATGGATAATTTTTCAACACTAACCCTTGCAAAACCTTCTGTTCCAAATTTTCCCCTCTTGAAGGAAATTTCTCTGATCAATATCTCATTTTTATAAGGGGAACTGAAGTCAAATTTTTTTTTTTTGAAAAAAGAATCATTCTCCAATTAATAAATAATCAAAAGGTATGAACTAGGTCTAAAGGATTATAAAATCATGCATATCCCTTGACCTAATAATACCATTGCCAGGCATAAATCCAAAAAGAGATTTTTAAAGAAAGGAAAAATACCTAATGCACAAAAGTATTTATAGCTGCTCTTTTTTCAAGGCAGAAGAGCAGAGAGAATGCTCTTCAATTGGGGAATGGCAGAATAAATTTTGGTATGGGATTATGATGAGATGACATTGTTCTATGATAAATGATGAGCAGCATTTATTCAGAAAAACCTGGAAAATCTTCCATGAACTCAAGTTAAGTGATATGTCCTATGTACAAGTAATAATAATGTTATGGGATAATCAGCTATCTATGAATGACTTTGCTCTTCTCAGCAATACAATAATCCAGGACTACTCTGAAGAAAATGGTATCTATATCCAGAGAAAACTGATTATATCTAACTACAAATTGAAGCACACACTGTTTTTTTTTAACTTGTTGAGGTTTTTTTTTTTTTTTTTTTATGGGAGTAAGAGAAGACTATCCTTTCACAACATGACTGTTATGGAAATGTTTTGACATAACTTAATTTGTGCCTTCTTAATGGGTGGGGTGAGGAAGAGAATAAACAAGGGAGAGAATCTGGAACTCAAAATTTATTTAAAAATAAAAAAAATATTTTACATTAACTAGGGAAAACAAAGTTTTAAATTTAAAAAAGATGGAAAAGGTTTACATTCTTAGAAGACAAAAGCTGTCGGAGTTTTGTAAATATTCTAACACAACACAGCATCTAGTCCTTATTAGTTGTTTGATAATTTTTTTCTTTTACTTTTATTCACTCATAGAATGTATTGACGTTCAAGAAGATTTTGATCATTATTACATTTTTCTTAATTATCTAATTTAATTATGTATTAGTCATTTTTAAAATTGCTAATCAAACCTGTTTAATGTGATTTTTTGAAAAGGTATGGAAGGGGTCCAATTACAATGACTTATTATGAAAACAAATCAACTACTGCATTTAAAATCCATGAGAATGATTTCAAAGTTGCTAAATCACCTCTAATGAGGTTACACATAATCTTTGCTAAAAATTGTCTTCAAAATGTATAGTTTAATACATTTTCTCAAATATGAGCATTAAAAGAAATCTCCAGCATAAAGATGGGGGAGAGGGAGGGAGGTCTCTTTTGTGCTCCTAAATTTTTTTGTGATAGAGAAATCTTTATTGGAACTTTCCTCTCCTTCCTTGTATCTTTCTTCCTTTTTTATTCTCTCCCTTCTCTTATCTTTTTGTCTATCTTTTCATTTAGGCTCCATCATAACCTGCATTTTTGTGTTTATCTGTAAATTATTTGGAAGACAAGCAGAACATCTTTTAATTGTTTGGAACAACTTATCTAGAATTTCATTCATTTTGTGAAGTAGATAAAGCACATATGCAACGCCAACAATGAAATTTCAATAACCACAGGCATTTTCCATGTGCTACAAAATCTTGATTACATTTGTAGTAAGAATATTCTTATCTTGTGAAGATTAATGATTTACTCAAATGTATATGATGTTAGTTCAAATTTAGCACAGGCACAGATTTTGTTTTAATTAACTGATTCATTCATTGATAAATGAAAAATTCTGAGTTTTTACCGTAATTACTTCCTTTGAATTAGATATTCAACATGTAAATAAAGAAATTTAGGAGATATTTTGACATAATTAGAAAAAATAATTATTTCAATGCAACAATAATGTATTAATCAAGAACCTTCTATATACAAATCATATATAGTATGGGTAGTTGATAAAGTGTTAGTCTTGGAATCAGGAGAATTTGATTTCAAATTCTAAACAAGCTTCTTACATTTGTGACTTCTTAACTTCTTTGGGTCTTAAAAGATTTATTTATTCAGTCACAGATCTGCTCAGGCAAAGGCATTCTTATACTAAGATCTTAAGGAAATTGTGAGTTATTTATGTGAAAAGTAGTGTGTTAGATCCTGGGGATAAAAACACAAAGGAAAGAAAAAGAAGAAAGCAGGGAAGAAAAAAAAAAAAAGAAAAGCAACATTCCTTGTCTCTTATATTCCATATTCATGATTTATCTCTAAAATCTCTCTCTTTTTCTCTGTCTCTGTCTTTCTATGTCTTTTTCTCTTCCTCTATCTCTTTCTGTCTTTCCTCTATTCTATATACACATTCTGCAAACCTATGACACATATATGACAAAGCTATGACATATACACACATACATATGTTGATTTGGCACAGCCATTGTCAGTAATAACATGACTATTAACTGAGTCCTTTCTGTTCCCATGGTCAACCATATTGTACACAAAGAGAGGCCAAATTCCTGGGACTATCTTGTTAGCATAACTAAGGCATACTCAGTTCCATTATACAATTGCTCATGTAAACATAACTTGCATGCCAGTTCATTCTTGAATAGGACCCTTCCTAACTCCTCCCCAACTATCTAGACTCAGCCTATACTTTCCCTCTTCTTTCCTCTGACCTTTAAAAACCCTCCTTTACTCACAGCCTGTTGCTAAAATCATTTTGATTTTTCCCATGACTCTTGGGAAGCCTGCTGTGAATTTTTCACATTTGAATTACTTCCCTACAACCTCGTACTTCATCTCATATTATATATTTTATCAACTATATCATCATCTATAACCTCTGTTTACCTTGATTTTCTCATCTATAAAATGAGAATAATAATAATAGCCTTTACAATGGTTATAAGGATTAAATGAGATGGTCTTTGTAAAGAGCTCTGCAAAACAAAAGTATTATATAAATGCTAACTGCTGTTACTTTTGCTCTTGTTGTTAACAGGGAAATGTAAAATAAAATTCTTCAGATCCAAGTGCTTTGTCGTTAGGAGTCATCATTTTTAATAGCTCATGAAAATCTGTTTCAATAAATCCAGAGACAGTTGTTTCCACTTAGGTGGCATCTTCATAAAACTAGACCATTAACTGGAGCTTTTAGAAAATTTTCTGATCCTGGCACTTTATACTAGATACTTATTATCTGATTTACTACCATAGACCCCATAATCTGCATTCCATTTCTATATACTAACCAACTGAAAACTAAATTTTTCACTAGGTGACTGATCATAGACTTGTCATTTATTTGTTGTGTGCCCAAGGGAAAAATCACTCAAGTTCTATGAGCCTCTATTTTCTCATTTGTAAAATGAGAATGATACTTATTCTACATAAATAGCAGGGTTAGTGTGAAGTTTAAATAAGATAAAATTATGACTGTTTTATAATTATTAGATGATATATAAACCCACATTTTTATCACCCTTCTACATTGGGCATAAATAACAGTTTCTCTCAGTCAACTTAATTTTCTATCTCTTATTTTGCCATTTTTTTCTATTTTGTCCAGTTTGTCAAGGATATAACATATTTATTGTCATTTAGTCATTTTTTTCAGTTGTATCTGATTCTTTTTTTAAAAATATTTTATTTTATTTAATAATAACTTCATATTGACAGAATCCATGCCAGGGTAATTTTTTTACAACATTATCCCTTGCACTCGCTTCTGTTCCGATTTTTCCCCTCCCTCCCTCCATCCCCTCCCCTAGATGGCAAGCAGTCCTATATATGTTAGTATCTGATTCTTTGTGACCACATTTGTGGTTTTCTTGGCAGAGATACTGGAGTGGTTTTCCATTTTCTTCATTAGTTCATTTTACAGATGAAGAAACTGAGGCAGATAGGGTTAAGTGACTTGTCCTGGGTCACACAGCCAATAAGTGTTTAAGGCCAGATTTGAACTTAGGCTTCCTTAACTCTAGGTTTCACTTTCTATTCTCTATTCACTATACCACTTAGCTAGCTATATGCATACCCATAAAACATATACCTTTTTAAAAATTCCTCATGCAATTTATCTTGCTTTTCTAGTTGACCTCTTCTTATCCTTGTCTTCTCTCTGTCTCTGTCTCTCTGCCTCTGTCTCTGTCTCTGTCTGTCTGTCTTTCTGTCTCTCTCTCTCTCTCTCTCTCTCTCTCTTTTTCATTGTCTTCAGTCATTTCCTTGGGTATTGTTCTCTTGTGTTAGTAGAAAGCCCTACTCACAAGGTGCTCCAACTGCCCAAAGTATCTGACCAAATGACAACTCAAATTACATACATTATATTTATTCCTTTTAAGTCATGATATCATAAAGTTAGTCTTGGAAGAGACCTCATTTTATGAATAAGGAAGCTAAAGTGAGTTTATGCCACAAATCTCTATTTGAGGAAGTGCCCAGGCCAGCCATATTAACTTCTAACCTGGCTTCTTACTTGATTCACCAGATTTTTCCACTCTATTTATGTTTCCTTAGATGCCTCTGTTCTTATGATTCATTCCTCTAATTGCTGATTCCTGTTCAGAACCTTTTGTACTATAGGAAGTTTCTCCCATAACCTTTCCATTGGCATACAAATTCCTTAAAGATAGGGACTGGATTTCTCTTTTTATATTTATATTCCCAAATTTCAGCAAATTTTATGAGTTTTGGCACCTTTAATATATCTTTAACTAATCCAACCAAGGTGTACCAAGTATTCAGGTAGGACAAGCACTTCTGTTCTGAAGGCTTGCCTAACCACTTTTCAGGGCTACTCATTTGGTGACTATCTAGTACTCAACGTTCACTTGTTTCTCCAAGAAAATGTAGCATGCAGTGGCCACACTCCAGTAAAAATGCCTCAGTGGATAGGCTTAAGCAAATTGAGGATACCCAATGGACTTCAAAATCACTGGTGATTTAGAGAGATGTCTACTCCAAGTTTATGAAGAACTTCCAGTGGAATGAGCAGATGAAACAATTTGTTCCTCAAGGCTATAGTAATCTAGTATTTGATAAACCCCCAAACTCCAGCTTCTGGAATAAGAATTCACTATTTGACAAATATTGATGTGAAAATTGGAAAATAATGTCAAAAACTCACACCCCATATTAAAATAAGCTCAAAATGGGTCCATGAGTTGGGCACAAAAGAATGATACCACAAACAAATTACAAGAGCAAGATGTAATTTACCTATCAGATCTTTGGAGAAAGGAATTTATGAGAAGAGAACATTATGAAAGGCAAAATGGACAACTTTGATTACATTAAATTAAAAAGGTTTTGCACAAAAATTCCAACAGAAACAAAGTTAAAAGAGAAGTACAAAGCTATGAAAAAATCTTTACAATCAGGGTTTCTGATAAAAGTTTCATTTCTAAAATATATAAAAAACTGTGTCAAATTTATAAGAATTCAAGTTATTTCCCAACTGATACATGGTTAAAGAATATGAACAGACAATTTTATGAAGAAATTGAAGTCATCCATAGTCATATCTAAAATGCTCTAAATCACTCTAGATTAGAGAAATGCAAATTAAAACAATTCTCAGGTACCCCCTCATACCTCTCAGATTGGCTAAGATGACAAGAAAAGATAATGATAAATGTTGGAGGGGATGTGGGAAAACTGGGACACCAATACATTGTTGGTGGAGCTGTGAAATGATACAACCATTCTGAAAAGCAATATGTAACTATACCCAAAGGGCATGCTCTTTTTCTTTTTTCTTCCACTTTGTTTATTTATTTTTAATACATATAGCTTTATGAATCATGTTGGAGAGAAAAATCTCCAAATTGTGCATGCCCTTTGATCCTGCAGTGCCATTACTGGGTTTGTATCCAAAGGAAATGATAACAAAGGGAAAAGGATCTCCATGTGCAAAAATGTTTGTAGCAACTCTTTTTGTGGTAACAAAGAATTGGAAAATGAGTAGATGCCCATCAATTGGGAATGGTGGAATAAGTTGTGATACATAAAAATAATAGAATATTATTGCTCTATAAAAATTATGAATGGCCTGGAAAGATTTAGAGGAAGTGATACTGAGGGACAAAAGCAGAACCTGGAATACATCTATACAATAACAGCAAGAATGTGTGATGATCAGCTATGAAAGACTTGCTTCTTCTTAGTGGTTCAGTGATCCAAAGCACTCCCAATAGATTTTGGACAAAAAATTCCATCTGCATCCAGAAAAAGAACTATGGAGATTGACTGTAAATCAGCACATGCTGTGTTCACTTCTTTTTTCTGTTTTTTTTTTTTTTTTCTCTTCCAGGATTTTTACCTTTTGTTCTGATTTTTCTCTCCAACATGATTCATAAAGCTATATGTATTAAAAATAAATAAACAAAGTGGAAGAAAAAAGAAAAAAAAATTCCATAAAAGTGGCTTAAGCAGGCAATAGGTAGAATTTAGATCTTGGTCAGTCATCAAAGATGCTGAGGTTATCTTGGGCCCTTACCAGTCATCTTGACTTGTTTGTCACTGGACTACTATGACCCTGGAAGAGAGAGTGAGTCTAATGATTTTGTGTAATTCTGTCTTACTTAAAATCCAATACATGCACCAGTCATGACACCACCCTGTAATGTCATTGGTCCTCTTAAAAAATGAAGGAAAACAGCATCTAACCTAACTTGAGGCACTTTGAATTTAAGTGACTTATCTAGAGCTATTAAGAATATGATAAGAGATTTGTATTCAGGTCTCCCTGATTTTAGTCCAATGTCTTCTCGAATATATGGCTTTCTTACCTTAACATGAATGTGTAAATGGAAATAAGAGTGTCACATTAAAAAACTAGGAAACAATAGAGAATGGAGGAAGAAGATAAAATAAAGACCAATGGTTTTAGCATTTTGCCTTTTATCTATGGCCATTCCCATTTAGAATGCTCCACTATAAAAGGCTCTGTTGCCATTAAAAATTATTCAATTTATTTTTATAACTTAATTTTCTCAGTTTTTATGATGCTATATATTTAAACTAAGGAAGAAAAATAATCCCATATAAAGCTAGATTAGTAGAACAAAGATGCATATTGTCTATGCTTTGCAAATACAAGTAATTATTCATTTTCCTTTCTGGTTACTCAAACCACTTGTTTACATTTGCATCTAATTAGCTACCCAATACCTTAGCTAAAAAGTATTATTTCACCTTTTTTGGGGGGGAGCCCTAGGACTGTTCCTTTTCTAGGTCATTAGCAATAATGATATATGTTTTTCCTTCACCTTCCCTTCTCTTTCTTCTCAGGTAGATAAACTTCAATTCCTTTTTATAACCTTTGTAGGAAAAGGATTAATGAGTAAGACAGTTAAATTTATTTTTGATTTAACTTTTTTGATGTCCATCTCAATTTGAATAATTTCTTTTACCTTTTGATGATGAAGGAATATTAATGACATTGGCTTTTTATGAAAATAGGACAAATATTTTCAGAATTGGATACAGTTTGCTTCCATCAGTTGTAACATTAGATTTACATTCATTCTTGGCAAAATGTGATCTGTTGTTCACTTGAAAAAACTAAGGACAATTAAATAGTTCTTTTTTTTAAAAGGACATTTAGATAGTTAATTATACATGAATTAGAAGCTCATGGACACAACTTATGTTTCTTTTGGAATGCATGTGGCTGTTTTAAACTAAGGAATTTAATGACTAAGTTAAATTAAGTAACAAAATGATTGCAAGAGCATAATTACATGAAAAATAATTAAAGGTATTAAATCAACACCAAATGTGAGACTTGGAATACAGCAATTTCTTTTAAAAAATACTTCCATTTTCGTGTGTGAAGGTTTCATTGGAAAGTTATGAAATTTTTGTAGGAAAAGGATTCTGAATTTCTGTCTAGCTTTTAAGGATAATTTTTATTTAAAAACTAGGCTAGCAATTTCAATGGTCATCAATACTCAAGGGAGAGTATGTGTCCCTGTAAATTTTGTCTCTATTCTACTTCCAGAATTGTAATGATAGGCAAAAACTAACCTTATAGTATATTTTCCTCATGAATTAGAGATTGTCAAGATGCTTGAAATTACATACATTAAAGTCACTCTTTGGGGTTCAGACAATAAAAATAATTGTTAAAATGCAAATATGCTGAATGGTAGGAAGTTATATAAAACTATTACCCACCATTTAATTCATTGATAGTATTTATTAAGGTGCAAAAAGAGGAAAGGCAGTCATTTTTAATTATGTGTCAAATTTTTTCCAAATTTTCCTGCAGTTAGGTTGAAATAAATGATTAGTATAAACTGGGGAACTAATTTAGAGAGTATGAAATTATACACAGGCTATATAGTTTGAAGCCGGCTCCCTACATCATATTTATCTTTATCCACCAATATGTGGTATATATGTACACATACATACAAAAATATGAATATATACTTAATCACATAGAAATGAATATTTTATTCATCCAGCAATCATTTATTATGTCCAAAACACTGGAGTTCTATAATGCACTGAAAACTGCTAAATAATATTATGCATTAAATTCAATAGACATTATTTTTCTGTGTCATGACTATACTTCAAATAAACTTAATAAACAACAATATATGAAAGGATCCCCCTCTACACACACACACACACACACACACACACACACACACACACACACACGTGTGCCACATCCCTAAACTTGGCATACAAAAACAAATGGAAAACAAATATATAAACAAAACAAAATAAACAAGCAAAAAACTTCAAGCCAAAAAAAAAAAAAAACAACCATGGTCTTTAGTTTGAAGGAACTTAACTTTTTCTGAGAGTATATTGACTTAATATTGACTAGTACAAACTTTTCTTATAGTTAATATATTTCAATATAACAAATTTTCAAGCCACCATCTTTCACAGACACTAAATTTACTTCTACTTTTCATGAATTAATTTTAGATTGGAAACAAAAGTCTTTGAACATATTTTCTTTTCCAATGATTTGATTTTATAATTCTCAATACACACACTCACAGACACACACACACACACACACACACACACACACACACACACACTCATGCTCACAAAGATTAAAGTTGCAGATGTCTCCAATTATTTATATAATGCAGAATATATGGTTCTGAATACTGAAGAATTAATGCAAATTATAGTCATTAACACCAAGCATGTGCACTGAACTTTTGATCCATGAGACACTAAAAGAGAAAAGAAAAAGCGTTTTAAAATTTAGCATAAGGTAAAAGATTATTTTTTTTCTAAATCTAAGGTTGTTATGCTGTTGATACTAATAGTCTCTCATGTATCTGCTTTTCAGCGATCAAAATATCAAGTTCTTTTGGCATAAACATTAGCTTTGTTAAACATTCTAGTCAGTCCTTTAAGCAGGGAAATGAACCTTCACATCTCTCAAGCTACACAAAGGAATTTCTTAAAAAGCAGTTCTGCTCATTTAGCCCTTGATCTGATTCCTCAGTTGAACATTTTATAGTTTAAAGTCTTGGGGCAGCATTGTTTCTCCATGCCTCTTTGTCCTTGAAGAAATATAGCTCTTTCTTTTCAGAATCTTACCACTCCTCCCTTCCCATCCATTTAGAAAAATAAAGTGGGAATGGAATAAAAAGGAAAGTTAAGTCCATTTTTCAGCCACCAGGAACCAAACGTAACCTTGCTTTTGGGAGTAGTCTTCTCCCTTGTGTTAACATTCTCTCAAGGGGTCATTTTGAAGGTAAGTTAATGAAAACAACCTAGTGTTTTTCAGAACAAATAAAGAGAAGGAATGAAAACCCAGTAAACTTTTTTAATTGAATGGATTCAATCATTTCTCAGTCTTAAGGCCATTCAGCTGTTAGTTTTCTTTTTTCCCTTCTATTTTTTTTTTCTAAAGAGCTTCAAGACCTTTCTATTTGTAAAGTTTCCTCTACTCTGTGCCACTGAAGTGTGTCTCCACAGCAGGGACCTTTGTTCTCCTTTTCTGGGGTTGGAAGATAAAAGTGTCCATTAAGGCTTACCCTATTCCTGACTAACTTTTAAACTACAGAAAGGGAATTCTGCTGCATTTGGTTGTGAATTTCATTGAATCTACTCATTTTCCGAGACTTTTATCCCTCATCTTTCCATAAACTTAGAATTTAATATAAGACATAAATTGTTTCTTTTCTTTTTTCCCTTCTTACTAAGCAGTGTTACTGTGAACAGGTTTTTTTGTTTGTTATTGTTGTTTCTTTGTTTTTTTCCCTCCTCTCTTCCTAATGTTTTCATTTATTGGAAGAGACATTTTGCATAAGAGAAAGCTTTGTTAGAGAGTCAGATGCCTTGAGATTTCAAGTCTAAACTCAATCTCTGGCTAGCTAAACTTAACTGAGATTGTCATTAATCTTCATTAGCCTTAGTTCTCATCTATAAAATGGGGATAATAATATCTTCACTAGCATTTATTTCTCAGTGATGATATGAGGAAGGCGTAGCATAAAGAGATCAGCAACTGCATTATTCTATTTTTTTCATCCTTTCACTTTCACTTGACTTGCAGGCAGAAGTAAAAGACTGAATGGTAAAGAAAAAATTTAGCTTCTAGAATTCATATACCTCAATTCAGTCTCTCTGTGTGACTTACTACCTTTGAGACCCAGAGCAAATTGTTCTTGGCACTTTGGTTTTCTCATCTGAAGAACATTTGAGCATTTGGAAGGGTAGGAGGGAAAGCAGATTCCAATGTGGAAGTATAGCAGTCATTCACTGAAAGATCCCATTATTGATCCATCTCCACATGAATCTTGTCCTGATCTCTTTCAGACCTAGACTGATTTGCTCCTCCATAGAAATGCTGGTGGGCCTTTAATTTTAGGGGGTTATAATAAATAGTGAATTTGTAGAATCATGATTCTAATTGAGATCCTCTTGTCTCTAAATCCAAGATTTCTTCCATTAAATAAATTCTTTCACTATATCAGTTTCTCAGAAGGAAAAGACTGATACTTTTGCATTTTCAGTTTTCTTTGGGCTAGATATATTGCTTGCTTCAAAAATAAGTAAGTAATTAAATCTAAGCTTCTTATACTATCTGGCTCAGCACATGGTAGACATTTAATAAATATTTATTTAATTGAATTAAAGAAAATAAAAACATGGAATTCCAGTATATTGACAATGAGTTAATCTTTCAAAACTAAAAGCATAAATTTAGTGATTTCCTCACAGTTAACATAATGTGTATGAGCTTGTTTAAGAACGGGAGGGAGAGTAGATGAAGGAAGAAGTTTGGAGGAAGCACAGGAAAACATTCATTGAGGTATCATACACACATACATATACTCACACACACAAGCTAAAATACTCTAATCATACAAAATCTGTGGTGGGTCACAAGGTTAATGTATTTCCTCATATCTGTCTATCCCTATAGGAGCAGTGAATATTCTGTGCTCAGTGGGCATTCTGCAACTAAAATACAATTACCAGGATGTGAAAAAGGATGGAATTCAGTGAAATGATAAAATAGCATCTGTTAAGATAACTGTTGGCAGGTTTCCCAGCTTTTCATTATTTAAGAGAAATAATGATGTGTTAGTCTCTGAGAAAAAAAATTTCAGAAAAATTTAATAAGAATTAAATTGTTAAACTATCACACACACACATCTGAGAATATAAAAATAGCTGAATTGCTTGTCTTTTATCAACTAGTTTTTTATCAACAACTTCAAGGTATAATTTTGCAAGGGAACCAGGAAAAAACCAGAGTACAGTGTTTAATTTTTTTCAATGATCTAATATAGTCCAATTAGTTTCTTATCATGTGGAACAAGACTTCAGAGCAAAAAAAGCTGGCAAAAATGAAAAGGAAATTTTGGCAAAGGTGTATATTTGTTTTTAGTGAAATAAATGTATGAACTTGTGATACATATTTAGGAAACTGGAAAATGAAAGTTCAAGGGCTTAGTATAATGCCTTTTAAGCTTTTTCTACCGTGTTGGTGTGTGGGAATCTGCCTGTACCAACTTGAAGGCCAATAACTCTCTTAGTTGAGTTAATCTCCCATAAAATACTTGAGTTCTTTAATCTTGTTCCTCTAAAGTATAGTTTTCCTCTTCTCATCCATGATGCAGTTTAGCCCAGAAATAAAAGGGAATTGTTATGACAGTTAACCTTTTAAACGTAGCAAATGGTCAACATGTCTGGGAAACCACATATTGGTTCAGAGATTGTGAAATTAAATGCAAAATGATGTCACCAAAGAATCATGGGAAAAGTTAAAAATCCAAAAATCCATTAGAGAGAAAAGGGTTTGGGATTATTGTGTACTGTATCTCTCCTTTCCTTTGAGTCTAAACTCTTTGAGAATTTTTTTGTTTTTTTGTTTTTATAAATGATACATCCACTACTCCTATCATTTAGTTCTAAAGCTTTTGCAATTTGCCTTCCAGTCTCATCATTCAATTAAAACTTCTCCATCCAAAGTTAGCAATGATCTCTTAATTCTCAAATTTATTGGTCTTTTTTTTTTCAATTCCTATGTTCTTTGCCCTCCAGATAACATTTGGCACTGTTGACTAAAGTCTCCTCCTGGATAATCTTTTTTCTTTGGGTTTTTATGACTTTCTTCTCTCTCCTCTCTTAAATATTTTATTGCAGTTTTTCCCTTTTAAATTCCCAGGATTACTGGTACAATACACACATACACACACATGCACACGAATCTAGAAATTTTTTGGCTCTCCAGAGAAGAAATCATTATGGTAATAAAAGATAAAATATATTGACGTTATACAATACTATATATATACCTTACACATTTCTAAGTTACTAAACTTTTTTCTGTCATCTACCGACCTTTTTGTGTCATATACAGCTTCCAAAATTTCCCTAAAATTTCCATTTAATTTCTTATGCTAATCTGCAGTATAGTGATATGACCATGGGAAAAGTCAGGATGAGGAAGGGATAATAGCAATCCCCAATTTCTTTTGCTGTGTGTATTTTTTAAAATCTGTATCATATGCACTAATAATGGGTGTCTCCAAAGACTCAGTCCTGGTCCATCATTTCCATCTTCTACATTATCTCATTTTTAAATTATTATCATTTCTTTATAGAATTCTCCAATATCCACATATATAGTCCCAATCTCATTCCTGAGCTCTAATACTGTTATCACTATCTCTTTTATATTTCAAACTAAATAGTACTTGTCATCTAAAACTTAACATGTCTATAACACAACTCATTACCATTGTTCCTTTACACATTTTTATTATTGTTGAGCGCACTATCATCCTCCCACTTATTCAGATTTGTGACTTCATTGTTATCACTGAATCTTCAGTTTTACTCACTGTTCATATAAAACCAGTTTTCAAATCTTAACATTACTACTTTAACAACATCTTTCATATGTGTTTCCTAAACTCTACCTACATAGCCATTTTCCTAATCCAAGCACTTATCATTTGTCACTTGGTATAATTTGATATCTAAATGATCTTTCTGACTCACTTCTCTTTCCACTCTAATTTATTCTCCATTAATGTATAAAAGTGTGTGTGTGTGTGTGTGTGTGTGTGTGTATGTATGTGTGTATATGTGTATGTATATATGGGTATATTTGTGTACATATGTATGTATACACACAAATATACACACACATTTATATAAATTCAAGACTGTCCATGTATTCTCTGTACTCAAGAAGCTCCAATGGCTCCCTATTATCTATAGGATAAAAAAATGAATTTTTCTGTTTTCCATTTAAAGCTCTTCTTAACATGATATTTTCAAATCTTTCCAGTCTTCTGACACTTTTCCCCCTTCAAGAACTCTATAATGTAGCCACTATCTTGTTTATAGTTACTTAAGCATTCTACCTCCCAACTCAGGGTCTTCATACTAGCTCTCTCTTAAGACTAGAATGCTTTGCCTCCTCACTTCCTAATGCCTTGATTGAACCACTCCTATTACAAAGTAATGAGAATATTAAGTCACTTAGGCTACACTCACAGGTTGACTGGGAGAAACTCCCTGACCCTCCTCTCAAAACAAACAAACAAATCATAAAATATTTTGATATTTCTTTTCTGAGCTCAAATTGTGTGTGTGTATGTATTTCTTTTTGTATTTCTTTTTATTTTGTTGTAGTTGTTACAGATAAGGAATAACAACATATCATAAAAATGCACATTACAAGAAGGGAAAACAATCTAAGATTACACTGCACCTTGTCCTCAAAGGTAAAATCAAAAGAACACCAATAACCATTGCCTTCCAAATCTTTATAATGTGAATGAGAATGAAAAGAAATTAACATTTTGTGATCTTCATTGAACAAGTGAAGTATGGAAAAGAATATTAGTTACTAAGCTAGAGAGAGATGGAAAGAAATGTAGGGCATAATCAATTGGGAAGAAACAATGATACAAGTAGGAGCTGGGGACCTCAAAGGCAAACATTACCTGCCACACAAATTTGTGCTCCTGGGTTGCCTAGCTGTCACTTGCATGAATATTTTCATCTTTAATTAGTTTGGGTGGAAGAAAGTATAATGGTTTAGGCATGAACCTAGCTATGATTATTAACCAAAAAATAATAATTCAGCTACTTCTGAGTAGCTGTAGTTATTAATATTTTGATCATAGATCATAGATTAAAAGACTGAACACTTCTTTCATTCTATTTTTACCATGAAGGAAAAATCATTCCAAATAAAACAGTTAATAAGTAACTATTGTGTTCAAAGTGTTATGACTTACATTGGATAAAATATATAGTATTGTCTTAACAGATATTTATTATTGAATAAATAAAAATTTTTAATGGACACAGTCTCTGCCTTCACAGATCTTACAATTTATGAGTTCCTATTCTTCTGATATATCAGAATAACTGGAAACCATAGCTTAGTGTATACATATTAGAATAAAATGAAATAATATTTGTAAAATGTTCTGCAAATTTTAAAGTACTATTTGAGTACTGGTGATGATGATGATGATGATGATATTCTTTTATAAAACAATCTTGAAAAATTAGTTTATAAGTTTTGAGATTTCTTCATGGCTTTGGCAAACCTATTTTTGTCCCAGTGAACTCCTCTGAGGAAGTAGTAGAATAACATAGAAAGAACACTGAATTGGAGTTTAAAAGGACCTTTACAGCCTTTGTTCAAATCCTGACTCTGCCATTTGCTACTTGTGATACTCTGGGAAAGGTTTTAAATCCCTCTGGGTTTCATTTTCTTTTCTTTTTTATATAATAGTTTTTTATTTTCAAAATATATGTAAAGATAGTTTTCAACATTCACCCTTGCAAAACCTTGTGTTCCAAATTTTTCTGCCTCCTTCTTCCTCTCCCCCTTAACACTTCCCTAAACAGCAAGTAATTCAATATACTAAACATGTACAATTCATCTATATATATTTCCACAATTATCACGCTACACAAGAAAAATCAGATCAAGAAGGAAAAAATGTGAAAGAACAAAAAAGCAAACAAACAACAACAAAGTTGAAAATATTTTGTTGTGATCCACATTCAGTCCCCACAGTCCTCTCTCTCTGGGTACAAATAGCTCTCTCCATCACATGTGTTTTGGAATTGTGGGCTTCATTTTTCTGTAAAGTGGAGAGGTTGAATTAAATGGTTTCCAAATACCTTTCTAAATCTTGCATTTTCTGGTCTTTTATAGATTTAAGTAGTTATATCCCTTATGATGCTTTTTTCAGGACATTCCACCCATGAATATTTTGTGTCATTATGGGTGGATCTCTGTTAGAAGAGCATGTCTTAGACTTGGTAAGGACTTATAGTCTGTTCCTTTCTCTATAGTTTTCTTCCGAGTTTCCCTCTTGCTATTATGAACTGAGAATCCTGTAAATCATGCTTGCCCAACAGACTACCATAGACCTAGCTAAACTGTTAGAATAGGATGCTCCAATTTCAATACTTTGTAGAGAAAACAGAGCTATGGGTTGGTGCTACTAGAAGCTAAAATAATTCTATAATTGCATGTGTTTAACCTATATTGGATTATTTGCTGTCTAGGGAAAGGAGGGGGAGAGAGAGGGAGAAAAATTTAGAACATAAGGTTTTTCAAAGGTAAATGTTGAAAATTAAGAACAAAGAGGATACTGGCTACTGAAAAGTACAGAAATTGTTCATTTATATGATCGTATGACTTTTGCCCTTGTTTCAAATAAAACTTGCCTTGACTGCCAAAGAATAAATGAATGAATGAATAAACAAACAGACAAATAATTGAATGAATGAATGAAATATTTCTATAATGGTTTAGCTGGCAAACAAAGAAACACTACTATAGTCATCTAGAGCCTGCTATGTTTATACAGGAGATGATAGCATTCACCTCAGTAATGTTATTAACCTTTTTTTGTGCCCCAGTGTTCTCATCTGTAAAATAAAGCAGGTTTATAAACTTTAAATTCTTTCAGGCCTTAATTTAGGATAAGAATCCTTGACCATAAAAAATATGTATACATACTTAATTTTCATTCTTTTTTTTTTCTTCTTATTGTTTTCCTTTTTTTTTTTTGTTCTTCTTCTCCTTCTTCCTTAATTAATTCATATTGGTTGATTGACAAGCTATGTGACCTTAAGTAAATTATATAATATCTTCAGGCCTCCATATTTTTCTCTCAAAAATGGGAAATAATATCTCCTATATCCCTTAATGGTTGTTTTGAGAATCAAATGCTTGGTAAAGTTAAAAAATATTGTAATATTTAACTTTCTATTATCCATTTTAAAATATGAATTGTTCAAATAATCTATTCTGGGCTTGAAGGGGAAGGGTGAACCTTTGATTATAATCACAAGTGATAAGCATGATTATGTATGATATTAAAAATAACTTTTGAGATACATTGTAAAAGCATTATTATTACATTTCACAGAAGAGGATACTGGAGCTCAAATAATGAGTTACATGATTTGCTTAAGGTCACACAGTTTATAAATGTTAGAATTAGAAATTGCCACTCCAGTGTCCTTTTCAGGAGAACATACTGCCTACAAAGATCAATTTGCCAAATTAATTGCTTAATTTCTTCTTTAATAGATAGTATTTGTGAAATGGCCCTAGATAGGTGAGATCTCCATAGCATATCTACCACTGAAACTGTGGCAAAATTATGATTTCTTTCATATTTGTTATGATGGAAGTAGAAAAATAATATAACATAATGACAATGATCTTTAACAGGATGAATGATTCTTAAAGAATTATATATTATTTTCTTCTGTTTCAAGAGTATTGTTCTGTTATATGCAAATGAGTATTCTCTCAATTCATCAATTCAACTGCTCTCCCTCCCTCCCTCCTTCCATTATGACTTACACTTCTTTTATTTAAAGGCCATTTTTTTTCCTTCACAAAAAGAACCTGGCATATAGGAATGCAATTTGCAGCATGATTTTTAGGACAAAATAGAATAAATATTTATAAAAGGAATGTATGCTATTGTTTTGTCCAACATTACTCAGGGAGCTTTTTTTCCTGTAATTTATAAACTGTGATTATATCACTCTATTCAGATCATTTGTATTGACTATAAGCTTTGGGTGATTAATCTTTTATTTAAAAAGTAAACAAAAATCCTTTCCTTTGATTCTGCAGATCTATGGTTCTCTTTTCTTTCTTTCCCTGATAAATTAGAAAGAGTATGCATCACTGCTTCCCCTTCCTCACAACCCATTCATTCTTCCATGTCTTGCAAATCTAGCCTCCAATGCCATTACTTTACTGAAGCTGCTCTCTCAAAGGTAACCTATGACCTTTCAATTGCTAATTCAATGACTTTTTTCAGTATTCATCTTTCTTGACTCTTCAGAAATTCTCAAGACTGGTTATCAACAAATCTCCTTGAATATTCTCATTTCCTTGACTTCCATGTTCCTTGTCTTGAATTCTTTTAGCTTTCTTCCTTACTTAATTGTCTGGTCCATCACCCAATCACCCTCTTTTGATATGTGACTCTCAAAGCTTTATCATATTTTTTTTTCTCCTTTCCCCCTCTTCTCATTTTATAAAACTTCTCCCTTCTCAGACATTCAATTACATAACTTTAAAACAAATCACTCCTAAACCTCTCCTCTCTTCTGAGCTTTATTATTGAATTTTCAACTGAATGCTAGCAATATCTAACTGGATGATCCAGTAGTACTTCAAATACAACTTGTCCAGAGCTGAAAAATTCCTTCTTAATTCTGCTCTTTCACCTAATTTTATTCTGTCTACTGATGGAGCCAGCATTATTACAGATTGTTATTCAGTCATTTTTCAGGGATGTCCAACTGTTTGTGACTCCATTTGGGGTTTTCTTGGCAAAAATTCTACAGTGGTTTTCCATTTCCTTTTCCAGCACATTTACAAATAAGGAAACTAAGGCAAACAGGCTTAGATGATTTTCCCAGGATCACATAATTAGTCTGAGGCCAGACTAGAATTCTAGCCACAGTGTCACCTAGCTCCCCATCCTTACAAATAGTCCAGAGCAAACTTTAATTTTCTCTTTGATTTTGACTTCTCCTTTACTCCTCAGTTTGTTACCAATTATTATAAATTTTTACCTTATAACACTTATTACATTTATCTGTGTTCAAATTGTTGCCACCCTAATACAAGGCCACATCACTTTTCAAATGGACCTTTTGTAGCTGATTTCCTGCCTCCTTTCTCTGCTGTCTTGAAGTTGTCCTTCATATAGCAATCAGGATAATAGTCCTAATATACATACTGTTCGGTGCTCTTTGTCCCTACACTAAAATATTCATTTGGCTCTCTATTTCTCCCATAATACAATGCAAATTCCTTAGACTGGTATTTGATAGTATCCCCTATAATCATTCTACAACCTACTTTTCCAATACTATTTCATACTACTCCTCTTCTATTTCTGGCCAAATCAAGTAAGCTATCCAAACTTAATATATGATCTCTTACATCATCATTCCTCATGAATACAATAAAGTGTTTCCCAAAAACTCTTAATGAAATTTTAAGCTTTGATAGATTAAAACTAAACTAAAACTTTTGGAATATTCTATATATATTATCTTTATTTTCATATAACAGGCAGATATGCCTATATCCAGTGCCTCATTTAGTAGTAAAGATTACTATGGGTGCTCTCCCTTACTTATTTCTAGGTGCTATGTATACAATTCTTCACCTAAGGCCACTCTGGATAGTGAATAAAATGTCTTTGGCTCTCAGAAAGCCTGATTAAAAAAAAGTCCTGAAAATATGCAAATTCATTGAATGTTCATTTTTTTTCTCATTCAAAACTATAGATAATTTTGCTGGATATGACATTTTTGGCCACAGAGCTAGTTCTTTTGATTGTCAGTAGATATGATTTTTTTTTATTATAGCTCCTGTTAAGTCTTTTACAATCCTAATTGTAGCTCCAGGGTGTTTGAATTGTTTTTTCC
The DNA here is from genome assembly GCF_016432865.1 of Antechinus flavipes. Taxonomy (NCBI): domain Eukaryota; kingdom Metazoa; phylum Chordata; class Mammalia; order Dasyuromorphia; family Dasyuridae; genus Antechinus; species Antechinus flavipes. The sequence continues at coordinate 215,233,299 of NC_067400.1, read as the reverse complement.
TTGTAAAATTTTCTTTTTGATCTAGGTTTTGAATTTTAGCAATAATATTCCTGTTTCCCACAAATAATCTTTTTGAGGTGATGACAATTTTCTTGGATTATTTTCTGCATTATTGTGTTAAGATTTTTCGTTCACAACTTTCTGGCAGTCCAATTATTCTTATATTTTCTCTTGATTTGTTCTCTAAATCTGTTGTTTTTCTTATAAGATGTTTCACATTCTGTTCTATTTTCTTATTCTTTGTAATCTGTTTTGTTATTTCTTGTTCCTAACTTCACTGGCTTGCCCTTGCCCAATTTTAATTTTCAAAGAATTATTTTCATCTTTGAGGCTCTGTTTCTCCTTTTCTAGTTAGTTAACTTTTTTCATATCTTGTTTTTTCTGGGATGGTATATGTGTATACATATATATATATATTTATTTTTCCTCACTTTCTTTCATTTGATTTTTAAATTCTTTTTTGAGTTCTATAAATTTTTTTCTGGGCAGGAGCCATTTCATATTACTCTTTGTGCTAGACATTTTTTTTTTTTTAACTAAAGTGTCCTCCTCTGAAGATGAACCCCAGTCTTCCCTATTCCCATAGTATGTTTCAATGGTGGGTTTTTTTTTTCTTTGTGGTGTCTTTTCTTTCTCTCTTTTTTTTTTTTTTTAAATAAGCAGTATTAATATAAATATCTCTAATCATGGGGTGGGAGGAGTTGCCTCAAGCTTTTCTTTAACGCTTCATTCTGACCAGGAACCCAAACCAAGAATCCATCTTCCTACAAGTGTTCACAGTCAGCAGCACTCCTGCCCAGCTGCTTCTGCACTCACCAGGTGCTGGTTCCTTCTCCCTCAGGTCTGAATCTTAGCTGCACAGCTGAGCCTTACTTTCCAATCAGCTGTGGTTTCTTCAGTCTTTCTGTACTCAGACCCTGATCCCACAAACAGTCTGGGAGGTCAAAGTCTCTAATGGTTCTTGCTAAGACTCCACTCATAACCCGCTATCCTGAGGGTTCCCCACTCGAAGTTTCTGCAGAGCTAGGCTGGAATTCTTTACACTTCCAACAGGTTAATCCCCAGCAGGGAATCTTTGTTCAGATCTTTTTGGGCAGTATCTGGAGGACTCCTGTTTTGCCCCAAGTCTTCTTGATTTTTCACCAGTCTATGTTTGGCTTGAGGCACAAATTTGTTCTATTTGTGGGGGAAATCTGGAGAGCTTGAAATTTACCACCCTGCTCTGTCCTTTTCCCATAATCCTTCTCTTGGAAAAGTCTTTAAAAGCCAAATAGAGGACTTTGAACTTTACAGGCAGATGGGAGCCACTTAAAGCTTCTTAAGTAAGGGAGTAAACTCTAGAAATATTAATTTAGCAGCTAAGAGGAGAATATATTAAATAGAAGAAAGGCAGTAAACAGGGCAGAGCATTTGGGAGTTTATGGTCACATCTCAGGCAAGAGTTGATGAGGCCCTGAAATATAAGGATGGTCTATGTGAACCTAGAAAAAAATGAATATGAGACATATAGTGGAGATGAAATCAAAAAGACTTAAATAATTGTGAAGTAGTTTTCTACAATGGAAAATTTTTCTGGTGGGTTTGTTCAGAGATGGCAGTGTAATTTGTAAGATTTATGGCAAAATGTACATATGGAACTGACTTCAGCATTAGGCATGGATGGGCATAAAATCAACCAGGATTCTCACTTTTTCCCTGAAAATATGAGCAATGTTTTGGCATAGTCCAGTCAGAATTGCTGTGGTCTTGGTGCATCAGCATAAATAGTAACAGTGACATATGTTTATGCAGCATAAAATCAAATTATATTCTAAAATAATGATATTAAGTGATGAAAATGCTTGTCTTTAAGTTTTTTTTTTTTTTGGAGTATAATTTTTTGGCAAGATGAGGTGTTTGCTTCATATAAACAATTTACAAAGGATTTCAATAAAACTAGAAGCCAAATTCCAATGAAGATCATTTTAAAGAGCATAATAATTATAACAAATGGCTTGGATTAATTATGTAGATAGTTATGTCATTGTGTAGCCTAAAATTTTCTCCTGGTGGGCAAAAGCTAATGGAGATTTTTCCAATTTTCTTGGCATTACTTGTCCAAGTAATTCAATATATGCTCCCAATTGCCTACAAAATAATTTAATTTAATTCAAGATACATTAATAATCTACTATGTGCAGTATTCTAGGGATACAAAAATAAATACCACATGACATCCTTCTCACAACTGATAATTTAACAGGTGGAAGCATGTACACAAAATAACTGTGATCAAAAAGAGAATGAGATAAATGCAACGAGAATATTCAGACAATGTTCACTTGAACACAGTGATGATTGATTGACAAAAGCTTGTCAGAAAGACATCTCAGAGAATGTCTCCCACTCTGTATCTGTCAGAGAGGGAACTTCATCATGTGTCTGGTATGAAGGAAACTTATCGAATCCTTTAAAACACAGGTTGGTAATGTTCTTAGAGGATGGTATTGTTTGCATATTTTGATTAATAAAGTTGGATTTTATGCATTGAGAAATGTCTAATTAGAATTTCCATTGCATCAGTTCATATATGTAATAGTAAATCTGTTGTTAAATATGCACTGTTATAGCAGTGCTTTTCAAGCATCACCTCCTATACCAAGCCTTTTCTGATCTCTCCTTCTCTTCCCATCAGTTAATTCCCAGCTCTCCAGATGGCATGTACGTAGTTTGTATGTACTTAAATGGAATTGCCTATGTAAAGTGTTTTGTACAGGTATAGCACTATAGAAATGTCCACTATTGTCATTATTTTCTCTCTTCCTTACTTCCATTCCTCCAGTTTCTGTAGATCTGATGGTTATTAATCACTTTGCATTTGAAACTCCTACTTTGCTCTTCTCTTTCAATTGGTTTGGTGTCCTTCGGATTACCTGGCTGCTGACTCAACACACTGAATTTCGTGTTCTTTATATTACACAAGTACAGGCTCTTCACGCAGGCAGTGTTATCTGCTATAACACTCACTTAGTTAAGGATTTACAGCTGCTCAATGTCAGACACAGAACCTAGGATTTTAGCTTCTAAGTCAGTCTAAGAGGAAGTCCATAAAACTATTTAGATATTTCTAAAGTTGGTGTTTTCCACACACTGTCAGGGAACACATTGGTCTCTTCAAAAATCCCTTTAGGAGTTTATTATAGATCTGGGAGTTGAGTGCCATATTCTGGTAGTTGATATAAAGCCAACTGCCTGCATGTTTTATTCACATTTAGCTGCTAATGAAAATAATTTAATGCTCACAACTCTCTCTAAGAATTTTTTATATTAATTGCATGATCTTTTAAAAAATAAGAGTCCATCAAAATGATCAAATGGTATTACATGGCACACATATCCTAACTCTTGTCTGAGTCCTGTGTTCAAAGTAAGTAATCCTATTTGGTATTTTTGGCCATGATTCAACTTTGAAATATTTTACATGATAAATATGGTCCAGGCTACTTTTTAATTTTATTTAAAATGATAGTAACAATAGGGGATACTATCAAAAAAGCAAGGAGATAAAACAAATGATATAATAAAACCAATATTAATCAAGATATTTTTATATGAGGTCAAACACAATTGAAGTTTTTATTAATCAATTTAATATTTTTAGTATGAGTCTTCTAGGATCTCTATTACCTCTTTTGTGGATGGATTATTTATATGAAAAAATAGATTATTGGAAGAAATACTGATGTGTCTAGTGGTGACACATTTCCTAGGCTCACAGGAACTAACTGGTATGCATACTACAAAATTAACAAACAAGTTCAAATTATTTAGAAATTAAAAATGTGTGTGGAATGTACAGACCCAAGTCAACAATAGAATAATAATGGAACAACTTCTGAAAAATACTCTATCAAAAAATAACATATACATTTCTTATGCTATGTGCAATGCTGCAATCATATTTTCATGACTTCCTTTGTCTCCAGGACTTAAATCATAGCCTGAAAGGGACTTAAAAGATCATCTAGTCCAACCCTTTTATTATTTTACAAATGGGCCAAGAGAAGTCAAATAATTTGGCCTTCTAATATGGTGGATTTTAGAAAATATGTACACACACACACACACACACATACACACAAACATATATGCAGAGAGAGACAGAGACAGAGACAGTAGAGACAAAGAGAGAAAAAAAAGAGAGAGATAGAGAGAGAGACAGAGAGAGACAGAAAAAGAGACAGAGAGTACACATTTTTCAGCCCTATAAGTTGAAAAGTTCCAGTGGCTCCAGCAAGTTACCTACATAAATTATAATTAAATTAGGAAGAAAAAAAAAGAAAGAAACTCTCTTGAGCTTGAGTTTCTTGATTTGCAATCACTTGTAGAGATACTCACAGAATTACATATTAAAAACAAGATAAATCTGTCTCATCTTACACATGAGGAAGCCAAGTCCTGGAGAAATGGAATGACTACTTCATGGTCGTAGAAGTAGTAAGAAGTCTCAAATCTCTTCCCCAAGAGGAATGAAATCACTTGGAAGTTTTGTATCTATCACCAGGATCCACTGATTGGGAGTTGAAAATATGACGTTATGACGTCAAACTGAAAATAAAGAAATTGCTTAGTATTTCAAAGACTGTGATTTTGCTGGTAATAGCTTCCTAGGACACAGATTTTTTTTTTTTTAAATAACTGAACTCTGTGGCAAATTAGCATTAGAGAAGTAAAGCATTTCACATGAAAGGAAGGAATAGAAAGAGGAATGTGAGAAAAGGAGAATATTTGGAAGACAACTGACAGGATCTATTTTTGGAATAACAAAACATTACCTGACAAGGAGACAAGGAAGTGACCGAATACTTTTACTTTTACTATTATGAAAGAATTCCTTTTAGAAACAAAACAAAACAAAACTACAGGATCTAATTCAAAGTCAACAAATAATTACTATATCATTGCATGAAACTATCCACATCCTTGCATATTTTTATATTTTATTTTTGTTAGAGCAACATATAATTGAAAGATTTCAACATCATTAGTCAATCAAGAGACTGTGAAATTATTATGATGCTTATTTTCCCCCAAAAGTAACAGAGCTATGATTTGAACCTGGGTCCTCAGACTCTTCAGATTTCAAATTTTATGCTCTTTCCATTATTCCATCCTACCTCCAACATGATGCATCGAATACTAAATTTACCTTCTCCTTTATTTAGCAAACTTCCCTTTTAATTTCTTTATTCTCTAAAAGTAATCAATCTTAAAAACAAAGAGTCCCTCCTTGCTACCTATGACCAGTTTCATGTAATCAATGCTAAGTCCCAGTAATTCTTCTTCCATGATTTCTTTCTATTCTTTTATTTTCCTTACATTTTCACTACCACCTTAAAATATTTCCAACTCACCCAAGCTCATAGGCATCACATATAGAAGCAGTAAAGGAACAGAATATTGAATCCAGCAAGCCCTGATACAAAATCACATACAAAATCACATTTCAGACTTTTACTAAGTAAGTCACTTAACTTCTCTGTCCCCCCTCATTTCCTTACATATAAAATGGATTCCTGCTATTATTCTATGATGTTGAATCATAGGAATTACAAGCAAGATCATTGATAGCATTTTTGGAGTATTGTGAGAAATCATTCTTATGGTCACTTACTCAATTCTAATCTGTAGTAATCATTTTGCTATGATTCTATAGGAATAGTGATTACAAGTCCTGCATTAGAATCTGCAGTTCAAATGTTTAATAATAGGAAATTAACCAGAAGCCTTCTACCCTTGTTTTTCCTTGTCATGATGACCAAAAATAGTGTGGCAGAGGTGACTCTGAAAAGTCCTACAACTTATGAAAAGTCTTACAACTTATTTGTGTACTTGAAGACCATTTCCTTTTGTCTAATACAAGCAGATGATCATCTTATGAATATCTTATAACTACCTAGGAGAGATGTCTCATGCTTCACCCTACCTGTGATAGCTTATGCCATCTCCTCCTGCCTAACCGAAGGAAAAGCCTGTCCATCTCATGATCACGTTGTCAGTAGAGATGCCCCATGCTTCACCCAGCTCATGACTCTGCTGCAATATCGTTTCTGCTTATACATTATATATCAGCCATTACTCTGTATTTGGTGTACCATTCTTGAATGCTTAGATATCTAGCCTTATTAAAAACAGGAGCCTGGAAGGTGTGTCTCTGATCTTGAGGAAGATCTGAGGTCCACATCATTAGATGTCCAGATGGACTCTAGATACTTTAATAAAATGCCATTGGCTCAGCGTTCTGCTTCAGTTTCTTTTATTATCTGTTGGATAATTTTAATCCTTAAAGTAGGTACAGTAAATGCTATTGCTGATAAAATATAGAATATTATTTCTCCATATGAAAAAATAGCAGAATGATATCAGACAGGCTTGGAGAGATTTGCATGAACTGATGCTAAGTGAAATGAGCAGAACCAGGAGATCATTGTACATGGCAACAAGATTATGTGATGATCAATTCTGATGGACGTGGCTCTCTTCAACAATGAGATGATTCAAACTAGTTCCAATGATTTTCTGATCAAAAAAGCCATCTACACCCAGAGAGAGGGCTGTGGGAACTGAGTGTGGTTCACAACATAGCATTCTCACTCTTTTTGTTATTTGCTTGCATTTTGTTTTCTTCTTCATTTTCTTTTCTGGTTTGATTTAATTTTTCTTGTACAGCAAGATAATTGTATAAGCCTGTATGCACATATTGGATTTAACTATATTTCTATTATGTTTAACATATATTGGACTATTTGCCATCTAGGGAAGGGGGGGGGTTACAGAAAGAGGGGAAGCTGGAACACAAGGTTTTCCAAGGGCTGTTGCAGAATTATCTATGCATTTGCTTTGAAAAATAAAAAACTTTAATTAAAAAAATTAAAAAAGAAAAGAAAGTGTATATAATAATAGAAAAAGATTACATTCATGACTATCCATCTTTTCTTTGCTTCCTTGTAGGCTATTCTTTTGTTCTTTTTTCTCCCTTTCATCCTTACCACTTCTCCTAAGCAGAATGTGTGTGTGTGTCTGTGTGTGTGTATTTGCACCTACCTACTCATACCCATACATATATCTATATACACACACCTACATGCATACATACATGCATATGCACATACATATGCTTTTACACATATGTAAACAGGTATATTAAACAATATAAATATGACTGATATTAAATGTACATTTCTCTCTTGATTGAATCTTTGATTTTGTCTGAAATCAATGATTACTAGCCTTAATATTTTTTCCTAATAAATACTACTCCTGAACCTTGTTGTAGTATGTATATATCTCATTTCCTATCCCTGCTAACTCTTTGGCTTTAATTTTTTTACTCTTTTATTTGCCTTACTTCTCCTTAAGCATCTCCTACCCATGGATTCCTCCCTTATCTTCTCCCACTCTTTCCATTTTTCTTTATCTGATTTCCATTAATCTACATACCTTATTCCACTTCTCTTAAACTAAACCCTTTTCTATACCCCATCTTATACTATGCTACACTTTCCCTCCCTCTTTATCCCTTTTCTGTAAAACTACACACCTTGTCCCACTGCCATAAATCATAAATATATTCTTCTATAGCCCATTTTAGCCTTATTTCTTTCCCATTAATCTGCAGATCTTGTCCCACTACCACAAATCTACTCTTATCCTGTTCCCTCCCTCCTTATTTCTTTATCAACTTTGGAAGGTGCTTTAGCCTTCACTATATATATATATTCTCTATTTAACCTATTCCCAATGGGAGTAGGTTTTCAGAACTACAAGCCCTCTTTCCCACTCTAATGCCTCTGTATCAGTTCTTTCTCTGCAACTTATTTGTATAATATAATTACTATTTTTACCTTTTCCTAAAGAGTTTTGCTTTTTTAGAGTCAGATTATACTCAGCTCTGCTCCAATTATTCTTTTGAACTACTAAATTACTGATGTCAATCTTAAAAATTATGATATGCATTTCCATGTAAAAAATATAATAAACAATTTGTCCTTATTTCATGTCTTTAAATTAATTTTTGATGTTGGCTCTTTTAAGTTTTCTATTAAGTTTGGGTTTGCTTGAGATAAAGTCCTGAAAACCTGCAAGTTTATTGAATGCCCATTTTATGGCTACTTTTCATGGATATATTTTTAGTGACAAAACTAGTTCTTTTGATTGTTGACATATATTATTCTAAGACCTGTGGTTTTTTATTGTAGCTGCTGACAAATCCTGTACAATTCTAATTGTACTTCTGGCATATTTGGACTTTTTGCTTGTTGTTTTTTGTTTCTTTACTTTGTTGTTTGTTTCTTATAAGATTTTCTCTTTGATTTGTTTGTTTCAAAATTTGGCAATGATATTTCTGTGTGTTTTCCATGTAGGATCTCTTTGAAGTAGTGATTTTTTCCCCCCTCTATTTCTCCTCTTAGAATCTCCTTCTAGGACAATTTTCTTTGATTATTTCTTACATTATTATGTCGTTTTTTTTTTTTTATTACAGTATTCAAGTAGTCCAAATATTCTTATATTTTCTCTCCTTGATTTGTTTTCCAGACTTGTTGTTTTTCTTAGAACATATTTCACATTCTCTTCTAAGTTTTTTTCATTCTTTATATTTTGTTATGTTATAGTTTGGTCTCATAGATTCACTGGTTTCCCCCTTGTCCATTTCTAATTTTCAAAAAACTAAAGCTGAACCTCTGTCTTCCCTATTCCCATAGTAAATTTCTGTAGTTGGATTATTTCTTCTTTGCCTGCTTATTTTTTGGGGAAAAAAAAGAATCATTAGTGCAGGCATCTCTAATTCCAAAGTAACTGCTTTACCCTCCTGTAGGTGCCCACAGCCAGCAGCATCCTTTTCCCATTGCTTCTTTAATCACTTATTATTCCCCCAAGGCAGTGACTCTGCAGCACAGCTAAGCTTGACATTCCTAATCACTGGGAAGTGAATCTTACCAGACTCAGACCCAAGACTGCCCCTGCTGTCTGGGAGGTGAAAGCGCCTATGGTTGGGGCCGAGGCTCCTTCTGAACCCAAATAGCCCTAGGGCTTCCTGCTTGAAGTTTCTGTAGAGCTAGCCTGAATATGTTTACACTTGATTAAACATCAATGCAGGGGTCTTATTTACATCATCTTGGGTAGTCCCAGGAGGACCCCTGTTCTGCCCCAAGTCTTTTTTTTTTTTTTTTAACCAATTGATGTTTACTCTTGAGATGCAATTATTTTTCTGTTTGTGGGAGAAATCTGTAAAGTTTGAAATTTTTTTTTTGACCTATTCTGCCATTGTTCCAGAATCCTCCCTAGAAGATTTTTTATGGAATTTTTTATGGAAAAGTCAAACATTTGATACTGAGTATATTGTAAGTTGCAAAAATAATTTGTAGGCTAATCAGGCAAGTAAATAAATACTTAACACATTTTGTTAAAAGGTCAAACTATATGCAGCATTTTAAAAATAAAAAATAGCTGTTATTCAAATGTTCATTTGCAAGTAGGCTATTTGAAACTTGGGATTCATTTTTGCATATCAATAATGCTATAATGATAGTTTGGTTCTCAGACTAATTCTTAGGAGCCTCTTTAGTCCTTGATGAATCTGAACCTTGAAGCTACAAGTCCTTTTTTACCTATAGAAAAGCATTTATCATATTTCTTCTTTAGGAAATTACATTCCAAGTTTCAACTAAGTATTCTAGGAACATAGCTATTCTGGTGACACCTAGATACAGGGACTCTTGTTAGAGTAAGATAAGTAACTACAGAGATGCCAGCAGCTTATGGAATTTGATTTGAAGGAGGAAAGATTATCGATTTTAACTTGTCCATTCTTACTACTTATTCACATGCATGGGTAATTTATAATTCTAATATTGATCAATTGGAGATTACTTACAAGTTGCATTGCTGGATGGGTAAAGTCACAAGACAGAGCACATCTTTTCCACATTTCAATTTTCTCCATCATAGTTTCACTATATCATAGATCAATACAAAAAATTAAGTGGTGATTTTTTGGGAGTTTTTTGGAAACTGCAAATGATACCAGCAAATAAAAAAGAAAATGTTCAGAAACTCAGAAATGCACAGTACACACATATAATATACTACCATTACTTAACATTATCCTACATATAGCCAATGACCAAATACTCAACTCAAATTTTATAATAAGGTACTATGAACACCCCATAAAATAAAAAGAAAAAAAATGCAGACGTCTTATTAAGTATAAAGAGAAAGGTAAACTTTTTACGTAGATTTTTTTATATTGCAGGTGACACTGAGTCCTTAGTCCTCTAGAATGTGGAAGAGGTAGTTGCATAACACAGAGAAAACTGAATTTGAATAGGTACTGAGTCTGAATATCTGTTGTGTCACTTACTACTTGTGTGATATTAAGAAAGTAAATTTCATTTTCAAGGTCTCAGTTTCTTTCAAGGGCTGAACTAGATGGCTTCCAATGTCTCTTTCTCTCTGAATTTGTAACTTTTTTGCCCTCAGGAACTTATGATCATAGCAAGATTCCATTCAATCAGGTTCATTTCCTGTGTTCAGTGTACCAAGACTTCACACAAAGGTGCATTTCTCTGACACTGAAAAAACCTCAGTGAATAGTCAGACGCTATAATGTACTGATATTTTCAAGAAAGGAACCTGTTTTTTTTTTATTAAAATATATCAAAAATCCACAAATTATAAGTATTTTCCAGCTCTTTGTGTGATGGTAAAACACTAGAAACTAAGAGGGTGTGAATGAAGCTGAATATACTATGGCATATGAATGTAGTGAATCAAGCTGAATATACTATGGCATATGGATGTAATAGATTACAATTTTACCATAAGAAAAAAAAATCAAGAGGATTTTCTCAAAGAAATTTTGGAAGACATATAAAGTGGCATAGAATGAAATCAGGAGTTCAATTTATATGATAACACCAACATTGAAAAAATGGATCAATTTGAAAGATGTTAGAACTCTGATTAAGTAACAATGAACGAACATACTTGACTATTATCCAGTGCACCTCCAAGCAATAGCTCTCTTTTTTTTGATCTTACTTTTCCTAAAATATGTTTAAAACAACAACAACTATGATGATGATGATGATGATGATAAACCCTTTTGTTTTCCTTAGCTTCCCTTGTCAGGATCATTTCATTTTGAGTTTAATCATTTAAAACATTATTTCAAAAGGACCATGACACATCATGACTGCCTTGTAAAAAAGGAAAATATATTAAAGCTTAGAAATGTATTATTGATGCCGAGTTAATAGGGAATGTTTAGAACAGTTTTAGAAAAATCAAAAGGCACTGATACGACCAATAAATATGATAATTTTATTGATGATGAATAAAACTCCTTATAATAGTACTTTAGCTACTATAATAGTACTTTAGCTTTGAAATTGAACAATTCTACAGAAAAATAGTACCTGTTTATGAAAAGAGGAGCTTTTACTTGCTTCAAGAAAGGGCAATTTACAAAAAATAAACAGAATAAAGTGTTTTTTTTTTTTTTTTAACTCTCTACTATATGCTAGACACTCCTCCAGGTACTGGGAATATAAATACAATGAATAAAGTGTTCCTATCTGGAAAGAAGCTTACATTTTAAGAGAGTGTTTTATTTTTTTAGGTAGTAGGAATGCTATATATTTCAGAATTACTTCTATCAAGAAGAGATGAAACAAAATAACAACAAAGTTTAGTACATAAGAGATTATTTAACTGTTTTAAAAAATATTTTATTCTCCTCTAGCTTTCACTTTTTGGATAACTGAAGAATCATTGTACTTAACTATGTAGGTTCAGAAGAGAATTCAATTTGAAAATTATTAGCTTTCATTCAAATATGAATTCGGGTAATTGATATAGTATTATACTAATATTAATATATAAATAATATTTAATTAATATTTTATAAAACAATCTAATAATATTAATGCATGTTAATATAATATTATATTAATACATGTTAACATAACATTATATTAATATTATTCTAATTAAAAATACTTGAGACTCCAAAATTTTGAAATCTGTGCTTTTTTCTATTCACTTTTGAATTTATAGATGGCACAGATCTGAATAATTTTTTAATTTACATTAAATAGGAAAATTACAAGCTTTGAGAAACAATACAAGGTTTTTTTCCACAAAAGCAAATTTTCTTTAAGGATGTTTTACAGTGACTCTTTTTGCTAAATTTTTTGAGACAGTGTCCCAAAAGAAGAAGTATAATTTAACAAAACTTCAAAAAATATTATTCTTTGATGGACAATATAGTCTAATTTTTAATTTACAATTTTTATTTTAGGCATTTGAGATGCACAAAAACACTCACTATACTTGGTTTGAACAATCAATTATGCTATCAAGTAGTATAAGTTTGTTATAATTTGAAAATCCAGTGTTTAGTACAAAGCCTTAGAAACCATTAATGAATCCCAGGTGCTTTCTCTGGTGACTGAAGTGGAGTTAGATTGAGCCAACACACAAATCTGGCTCAATTGATTTTGAAAAAATGGACTTGGAAGCATATAGAAGGGAAGGAGGACAGATTGTGTATGACTTTGCAGAGTTAACACTGATTGATTCATTATCAAGTTATAGAATCTCAAGGTGGTATGCCCTCATGAATCAGGGAAATCTGCAAGCATTTCCACTGTCAAATCAAATTTAATTTATTTGTGTCTTCTCTGTCTATGGCAATCTTTCTATTTCTGACTGTGACTGCTTCTCTGTTTCTGCCTCTTTGTCTCTGTTTTTCTTCTTTTTTTAATCTCTCTCTATCCCCCACTTAATCTCTGAGCGTGCATGGTTCTTTTTATTTGTTTCTGTCTGCTTCTATCTCTATTTCAGTTTTTGTCTTTGTTTCTGTCACTGTATTTTTGTTTATCTCTCAAACAAAACCATTGTAACACATTTTTAAGGATAAATGAACAATTTTCTTAGATGCAAAGAACTTTTCTACAGGCAAATTCAGGCCAGGTTCTTGCCTCCCGTGGAACTAGAGAGATTAACTGAGAGTAGTTAAATTTAAACACTCTAATAAAGAGGTGTTAGGGTGGTATAGGGTAAGGTCCTTATTTACACAGCCTTCAGCACCGATTACAAAGACTGGTCCCCTTAGTATTTCCATGGCTTTTGAATTTGTTTTGCTACACCTAATGAATCAGCTTTAGCTACTAGGCAATCTACCACACATGTAGCTAAAGCAAAGGGGGAGAAAAGCAAGAGATAGCCTTTAGCTGAATATATATTGTGACAGTTTAAAAATTTGAAATACCTAATTTTGGAGTAATTCAATCATTTTATTAACAATACCGGCATTTTAATAAAAGGATGGTCATTTGGTGATCTCTCTCAGACCCTCATGGCTCATATTTTATATGTCCTTCAAATAGCAGATATAACCAAGGATGGCTATCAACTTTGATTCATTAAAAATTAATTACAAAGAGATGCTAGACCAAATCTCAATGAGGGTCTTGGAGGATATGTCTTGGATGATGCAAATCTTGGCGAAAGAGACTTGTCAATTTCCATATAACCTGTCTGTCAAAAGGGAATATCAACATTTTCTCAGAAGACTATGAGAAAACACAATGAGCAGGAATGAATCTACTAATCCAAACTTAACATTAATTTTACTATTTTTGATTATATTTCAGCCATTCTAGATGGGTATATCTTTTAGAAAAATTTCCAGCATTGGTTGACTTCTGGATGAAGGAGATACAGGGAAAAAACCTTGGTTCTGATTCAATAATTAGTTATTAATATAAGAGAGAAATAATCATTTCTTATAACTTGCTTTCACAGTTCAAAGGAATTGAACTTTAGCTCTTCTTCTTGACACTTAAGTGATATAAAGCAAGTCACTTATTGTCTGAAAATCCTGAAGCTTAGGTTCTTCATCTATAAAGTGACTTTTCCTCTTTAAATCTATCATTCTCTAATATAGGAGTTCATATATAACCTGGTGAGGCCTTCTCAGAATAATGTGTTTTTTAAAATACATAAAACAAAGCAAGTTGGCTATATTGAAATAAAGATAGAATTTTTTTTTTCTCATCCAAGTTTATTGTTGGAGGGTTCATGGGTAGCAGGTAAAGAACTCCTGTATATTAGAATGTCAGGACTAGAAGGGGTATGAGTGATTATCTAGATCAGTCCCCTCATTTTTCAGAGATAGAAATTAAGCAGTAATCTGCCCAACGTGACATAGCCAGTAGATGAAGGAATTAAAATCACATTCTACTAAACTGACACAAAATAATGCTATCTAACATTTATACAGCATTTATATATATATTAAAGTTTGCAAGCACTTGCTTTACATTTAATCTTATTGGATCCTCACAACAGCTCTGTGAGGTTCAGCTAGTATTGTACCATATCTGACTTGGACAATAATCTCCTGAGCTTCAACAAGACCCTGCTGACTATCAGTTATCTTGGGTTGCTCATTCTCTTTTGAATTTTGACTTCTATCAAAGGAATATAGAAAGAATACAATCCAGAAATTTTTTTTTTTGCCCTTCTAGCCTTAATAATTCCCATGCTCTTCTCAGGGCCACTGGAGCACCGCTTATTTCCCCCACTACTTTGCTGTAATCTGAGGCTTCTAGTTCACAGGCTTTGCCCTAACTTCCCCAGATCCCCCAAACATGTCCAGATAGCTAGAGCTGCTGCTGAGAGGTTTAGATCTTCTGAGAGAGAAATTGGAGGGTGAGGAAATAGGGGAATTGGATTAGCCCCAGAGACAAAATAAGCCTCTCCTACTAGCAAGGTGCAGGACTTTGAGAATCCCTCACTTCACCTAGAAGAAGTGGGCTTCACCTCACATTCTCCCTTGTTTGAAGCTAAGTTGAAGTTGAAGCCATTGCCCTTGGCCTTTATTGCCTTACTTCTGTCATGATTTTATGGTACCTGCCTCCCAGGCCTGAGCAGATGAAGAACTGCAGGGTCCAGAGCCTCAGTTTTGAGTCAAAAGGCCATGTCCTGCTTGATGATTTACTCAGAGTAACTCCAGTTCTCAGGCATGGATGCAAGAAAGAGGCTGAACTGAATTCTGGGGCTTTGAGGTAGCACTTGTTCCTGTGGATGGATATCAATGGAAGCCTAGCTGTAGTGGGGTCTCAGCCAGAATGCAAGGCTAGGACTTTGAGAGCCTCCTGCAGCCCTTTGCTTCTCTCATCCTTGGAATTGCATAAATTTGGAATAAAAATAATAGTTTGGGATGGGGGGGAGGGATTTTTAAAAATTGTTGTTCAGTTAAGTCTGAACTCATTTAGAATTTTCTTGGCAAAGATACCAAAGTGGTTTTCATTTACTTCTCTAGCTCATTTTACAGATGAGGAAACTGAGGATGAAAGAGGATAAATGATTTGCCCAGTGTCCCATGGGACAGAATATCAATTCAGTTTTTTTGATTCAAAGTTTAGTACTCCAGCCACTGTGCCAAATAGCTCTCCATAAACTCACAATACCTTGTGACATCATCATGTTGAATTTCTTGGTCATTTCAGGAAAGAGCAAAAACAAAACAGTAAAAATATTTGTTTAGAGTAGTGTAACTATAACCATGGTTGAAAAGTAGATAAATATTTATAGAGAGCTCAGTTTTATGGTATCCTGTTTGTGGCTGCTCTTCTCCTTCAGAAGATATATATTTTCCCCTCATTTACCACATACATCGTGGAACAACATTACCATTTTCCAGTTTAAGAGGAAAAAAGAAAAACAAAGCACTACTTATCATTCCCTACTCTAATTTTTTTTTTATTTTTTCATCCATATTTCACTTCTTAAACCACATCTGAAATAAATCCTATTGCTTGTTAAATGCATTCATGTATGGAAAAAAAAGAGAAGAGGTTTTCTAAATGAAGATGCAGATGAATGACGAGTAAGGGTGGTGTGGCTTAGTAATGAAATGTCATGAATGCTGTACTGTGCAAAGATTTGTTAGGTCAAATGGTGTGTGGAAAAGGTCTTGTCATGCCTAATTGGTGAGGCTGCTGAGGGTTCTTTCAGGAAGCAGTGTTCTAACTTTATAGAAAACATAGAAGAAATTAATCTTGTGAAAGATTCACAGCCTGGTTTATGTCCACCCTTTTCAGGGTGATAAATAAGGTCAGTTTCCAGACTGCAGTAAAAGCCAAAATAGGCAAAGATGAAAAATGTGGTAAAGAATGTCAAAAGACAGCTGCTGTTAACATTGGCCCACTTGGCATTACAGAATGGTTTTGATCTCTAATGAGGATGAGGGAAGAGATTTAAAAGAAAAAAAGAAAATAATTCATAAAACAAAATTTTGATTCAAGGATTAAGTGAAATGGTTTTGAGGAAAGGATCAAGAGATGAAAGAAAAAGGCAGTTGGGAAGAAAGATGGAACAAAATAGATAATGGAAGGTAATGCCCCAAAGTTCACATATACATTTTGGGAGACTTAAATAACTGAATGAAATCTTTTATGATCTGGACATCATGAGTTTATACTAACAGCTGCAGAAGCCACTATTAACAATAATTACATCTATGAAAAAGCAGGAAAAACATTATTCTTATGACCTTGCCTGATCCCCACTAATATTAGTGCCTTTCTTCTGAAATTATCTTTTGTTTACATTGACAATTTTGCATTTGTATGATTTTTCCCCCCATTATACTAAGGGTGAACAATGTTGTTGGGTTTTTTTTAATCTTTCTTCTATAACTAGTGCTTAATAAAGTGCCTGGTACATATTCTTAATAGATTTTTAAAATTTAACTTTTTTTTTAAATTAGGGTTCTTAAAATTCTTAAAACAATTTTTAATAAATGATGATTGAGATCAGCTGGATGATTTCAGAAATACCTGGAGAGACTTGTATGAACTGATGCTAAGTGAAGTTAGAAGATTCAAGAGAACATTGTACATAGCAGCAACAAGATTATATGACTATCAATTCTGATAGACATGGCTCTTTTCAACAATGAGATGAGTTAGGCCAATTCCAATATACTTGTAATAGAGACAGCTTTCTGCATCTAAAAAGAGGGCCATGGGGACCGAATGTGGATCATAACATTGGATTTTCATCTTTTTTGTTGTTTGATTGCTTATTGTTTTCTTTCTTTCTTTTTTTTTTTTTCCTTTTTTGATCTGATTTTTCTTGTGCAATATTTTGTTGTTGTGGATATATGTATAGAAGGATTGCACGGACAGCTAGGTGGTACAGTGGATAGAGCACCAGCCCTGAAGTCAGGAGGACCTGAGTTTGAATATGATCTCAGACACTTAACAATTCCTAGCTGTGTGACCCTAGGTAAGTCACTTAACCTCAATTGCCTCAGGGGGAAAAACATATGTTTAACATATATTGGAGTACTTGCTGTCTAAAGGAGGTGGGGGAAAGGAAGGGAGGAAAAAAAATTGGAACACAAGGTTTTGCAAAGGTGAATGTTGAAAACTATCTGCATACATTAAAAAAAAAACTATTATTAAAGAAAAGAAAAAAGAAAAAGATAAATGCTGTTGACCAACTAAATGACTGACTTATGTGAAGCTATATTATAAATATTTTAGGCATTTTGTGATTTTAAAACCTCATCATGAACTGAATACTACCAAAAAATAAGATTTCCTGTTACCAAATACTTCCTATACATTTTAAAATTTGGGATGTTCTGTCTTCTATTAAATAGAGACTATATCATCTTAATTCTATTTTTTGAGTCATCCCTAGTACAGGATCATATTGATATTTAATATATACTATTTCAGTGATTAATTGAAAAGAGCCTTCAAGCTTCATTTCTATTAAACCCTAACTCCTTATTAGCTCACTTTAATTCTCAGTGTTATGAAACTAAATCTCTGTTATTTCCCAGTGTCTTCCTCTAACTGTGCCTACCTTTAAATGTTTGGAAATTCTTATTACTTCCTATTTGCTGAATTATCCTGTTTCTTGCTTTCATTTTTCAACTCCTACATACCTGTGTGACATTGGATATTTAATTTAGGTTTCCTGGGCTTTATTTTTCTCATTTGTAATGTGAGAGATGGAGTTACTAGATATACTTTGAAGTTTCTCAACCATCCTACTTTTGAACAGGTTTAATGGTTTAAAAGTGTTTTTCTTTTCCCTTATCTTACACTGCCTGCTTGTGGTTTTGTTTGGCTTTTGGTCTGCCTTCCTGGGTCAATCACAGAAAATCTAGTCCCTTTTCCATAGGACATCTTTTCAAATATTTAATTATAGCATTTCCATTCTACCAAAATCATTGATATTTATTCCTATTTAGTTCTGTTGCTGCCCAATTAAATAGCAGTTCTCTTTATCAGATAATTTATCTCCAGTTGTTTAACTAATCTTTACTGTATGTGCTATGGAGTTTTACGTCATCATTTTACTTACCTGCTTTTCCTCTCTATAAATGTTTCCTCTAATATTTAGGATCCATAAATTGGCATGATAGTCTATACTTGGCCAAACTAGGGCAGACTATGAGCTCTGTCATTGTAGATATTATATTCATTTATAGGTTGTTTAAGTTGGCATTAAATTTTGACTGCCAGGACTCATAGATTTTCACTGAAACTTTAACAAAAAATTTCTATACCTACATCTTCCAGCCATTTTCTAATACTGAACCTGTGCAACTGTGTTTTGGAATTCAGGCGATAGATTTTAGAATTCTCCTCATTTTTTTCCATTCTTCCTTCCTTCCTTCCTTCCTTCCTTCCTTCCTTCCTTCCTTCCTTCCTTCCTTCCTTCCTTCTTTCCTTCCTTCCTTCTTCCTTCCTTCCTTCCTTCCTTCCTTCCTTCCTTCCTTCCTTCCTTCCTTCCTTCCTTCCTTCCTTCCTTCCTCTTTTTTTTTTCTTTGTAATGCAATTGTGCTTAAATGACTTGCCCCAGATCACATAGCTAATAAGTGTGAAGTGTTTGAGGTTGGAATTAAATTCAGGTCCTCCGACTCCAGGCCTGGTGTTTTTATCTAGTGCACCACTTAGCTGTCTCTACCCTCATTCAATTTTAAGGTGTTGATCAATTTACTAGCTTTTAAAGTAACTTGGAATTGCAATTTCATCATCATGTTCATCACTATCATCATTACTACCATCATCAAAAAGAAAGGGAATATTCTCCAGTACATCCAGATCTTGCTAAGGATAGAATGAGCAGAAAAGTATCTAGCTAACTTCTATGACTATAGAGACATAACCCACTCTTGATAAAGTTTCAGAATTGTAGAAATGCCTAGAATAGAGAATCTAAAGTAATTACAGGAAATAAACACTTATAAGTCAGATGCTCAAGACTAGAATACTACAGGCCATGGGACTCTGAAATCCTTAATATCCTGTTTTCAGATGGCAGAGGAGGCCCTAAAAAAAATTGTCCTGTCAACTTCAGAAATAGGGGGTGGGAGGGGAAGATCAGTACAAGGTCACAGGTAACAGATAGCAAGATCTGGATGTACTGGAGAATATTCCCTTTCTTTTTGATGATGGTAGTAATGATGATAGTGATGAACATGATGATGAAATTGCAATTCCAAGTTACTTTAAAAGCTAGTAAATTGATCAACACCTTAAAATTGAATGAGGGTAGAGACAGCTAAGTGGTGCACTAGATAAAAACACCAACAAGGCCAAGCAGGTCTGACTACTCTACAGAAAAGTGTACTACACTGGGAGTTTGGTCTTGGAACAAAGCTGCAGATCAGGGCAGGGAAGGAAGGAGAAAGAAAGGGAGATAGAGAGATAAGGCTGAGAGATAGAGAGAGAGAGACTTACAGACACAGAGATATAGTCAGTGACAGAGAGAAAGAGATAGAGAAGGAGAGATGGGGAGAATAAGAAATCAAAAAAATCAAGGACAAGAATTTTTTAAAATTGGAAAAATAGATATCCATTATCAAAAAAGGGAGGTGGGAATTTACAATGATTATATTGTATATCTTACCTAGAAGAAATTAAGGAAAAAATAATTTAAAAAAAAGTTCTGAATGAAAAATTGGAAGGAAAATATCTATCTCAGAAATAAAGTATTAAACTTCAATCAACAAATAGACTGTATGAAATCTAAAATAAGCTAAATAGAAACCACTGACTTCTATGAGACTGAAAGAAATGAGAAAACAAAATCAAAATTTTGAAAAAATATAAGAAAATATAAAATGGTGCAAAATTAAAAAAAAATGTCCTGGAAAACAAGTCAAGGAAAGCTAATTTAAAAATAGTTTTCCCCCCCCAGAATGCCATGATGATCATGATGATAAGCCTATGTGCTATTTTAAGAAATAATAAATGATAACTGCCTAGATTTATCAAAATGACAGGGCAAGGTAAAGACAAAAAGAATCTATTTATCACCTGAAAGTAATACAAAAGAAAAAAAAAACTATAGTATGTCACAGACAAAATGTAGCTCTTAAAAAACAAACAAAAAAAGATTACAAATATGAGAAAGAAGTCATTCAAGGACTAATAAACTACAAGTAAAATCACACAACCTGGAATTTTTTGCTATAAATGAGGAGATATTTTGAAATACAATATTCTAACAGATGAAAGATATTAATTATCTTGTAAATTGAGTATAATCCTATAGAAATGGAGGTGGAAAAAACAAACAGGTAATGGAATAGAGAATTTTCAAACATTTATTATGAGAAGAACAAAGTTGAGTAAGAAATCTGAAAATGTAGATTGAATCCAGAAAAACCTAGAAAGGCAATTTTATTTGGCAATTCAAATGATCTATATGATATAATGCTAACATCTTAAAAGGAGGAGAAGAACTGAATGTCCCTTCACCCCTAGGATGCTGAGGATAATAAGTAAGAAAATAGGAATTTTAGAGGTAGAATGATTCATTTTTGAAAGTTTAAAGAGGTGCAAGAAAAAGAAGGCTTAAGGAAATACAGTAATATAAAAAAATAGAAAGAAGGTAAAAATGATTTTTTTTTTTGTATTTGAGGAACATCAGAAAAAGAGTATACAAAGATTTAGTAATGGAGCAAGGGAGTGGGAATCCTATGAACCATACTATTATCTGAAATACACAAAAGAGCATTGAACACAAGTGACAATTTAGTGTGGAAATACAATAAATTCAATTGGGGTAAGAAGAGAGTAGTTAAGAGGAGGAAAATACACAGAAAGGAAAGATATATGCAAAGAAAATGAGAAACTAATGCCAGTACATAAAGGGAGAAGAATGGAAAGAACTAAAAAATTAAATGAAGGATAGCTAAATAAACTCTTATTATTAATGTAATGGAATGTTCTAAGGCCAATAAGAAATAATAAATGAGATATTTTCAGAAAATTCTGACAGAACCTGAAGTGAATAGAAGGAAAATAATTATATAAAGACAACAAACATTACAAAGGCAAAAAAAAAAAAAAAAGATTAAGAACTCAATGCAATGATCTACCATTTATCTAGAGGATCTATGTTAATTGTCTCTTAAGACAAAGGTTTTAGACATAGCATACAGAGATATGCAATTTTTCATAGTTATTGTGTGGATTCATTTTACTTGAGCATGCTCATTTAAGATTTTTTTTTCTTTTTCTCCATTTTTAATTAAATAGGGAGGTCGTGAAAAGCAATATTGATGACAAAAAAAGGTAATTTTAATTTTTAAGGAGACAAAGAGAACTAAAAGAAGCCAATAAAGAAATACAGAAACCAAAAAAAAAAAATTCAAAAGTAACTTGAAATTATAATATATATATATGTATGCACATATATATATATCATATATATATAAAGTTAGGTTATATATTAAAGGTTTGTGGTTTCATATAGATTTCTTTTTATTTATGTGTTTAAATATGAATTTTTTGGTATTTAAACTCAAAGTATTTTTTGAAAACATGTATGAAAACAGTTATTATATTATAAAACTTTCCCAGGCTAAACATTTTCAGTTAATTTGATCAGTTTTCATCTGTCATGTCCCTTATCATCTTCATCACTCTTTCTTCCATGTATTTTAATTTGCCTATATCACCTCCTAGAGTTCTTGAAGTAGAATATTCCAAATGTAATTGAATAAGGGAAGACAAGAAAAATAATATTATTATCTTTGCTCTGAATACTATCTTTCTGAATAATGTTAATAATTTATCTCACATATTTGAAAAAAAGTTAGTGAATTTTCTAGTCCCTATTAAGAATTATTAAACATATTTATTATCTCTGTTATTTTTAAGCAAACAAATCTAATTTTAATCAGCTTTGATAGAATAATTTATAAAATTCATTTAAGACTTCACTGACCTTTTAGAGATTTTATTCAACACAATTTAGCTTTTTTCACGATGATTAAGCATTATCATCAGTTATTGTCAAGGGCTAGAAGACATAGTTCTATCACTTTTGCAATCAGACTGTCAGCTATTACTTCTCACTGTTCTCAGAATACCTACTTTTTATAGATTCCTCCTTTTAATTAGCTCATTTCAGACTTGCTGTGGTCCAGAAAAGCAATTAACCAACAAAATGTTTAGAATCAAACTTAAATCAGCAGCCACTAAACTTAGAATAATGACCTGAGGGTTTCTCCAGTGAAGAAAAGTGTAGAAATATCTCAGGAGGCTATTTTGCTTAGTTTACTGTTCTCAAAAGTGCTTTTGGAGGCAGTTGACTCCAGCATTAAGGACATTAATAGGTGTAGTGTAGTGGGTAGGAGATTAGGACAGTGGGCAGTCTTCCATGGCAAATGGGAGCATCAAGGGAAAGGAGATGGCTCAAGCTGAAAGCAATATTAGTAGAGCTGGAAGAATTTATTGTTAGAGAACAAGGATGCAGAAACAGTGTGTATGTATAAATCACTATAAGTTGAGTGTTCAGAGGTCAGGGATTGTCTTTTTTGGAAGAAAGCATGATGTAATAGAAAAACCTGGGAATCAGTGGACATAATTTTGTGGCTAATTATTTTTTCTTATGGCTTCAATTCTTTTATCTGTTAGATAGTTATTAGATGGTCTCAGATCCAAATAATTTCTAAAATTAAAAAAAACCCAAAATATGTTCCCAATAAAAAAAAAAGCTAAATAGAATTTAACAGTTTCAGAAAGAATTTATATTTAATGTTATTCACAACTGAGATTCATATATATATGATATATAGCTAATATTAATAAAATATACTGCTATCCCCTTACAAATATCTTAGAAGATTTTATTGCTATAGTTTAAAAAATATTATATACACTGTATATATTTTTATTCTTCTGACCTAATTGATGGTCATCTCCTCAATTTCCATTTCTCTGCCCTAAGAAGAGAGTAGCTATAAGTATTTTGTGCATATTTTTTAAAAATAAATTTGACTCAGTTCCCTTTCCATTTGAGAAATGAGACCTTCATCAGAGAAATTTCCTTCAAGAGAATTTTCTTTTCCCAATTACTATTGCCAACTGTATCACCCTGTTTTTTCTTTTCCCAATTACTATTGCCAACTGTATCACCCTGTTTATTCTATACTCTCTCTCTCTTTCCTTTCAACCTGACCCTTTTTAAAAGTGTATCATCCTCCCCTGAAGTAATAAAAAGAGATAACTTATTAAGTCCCTTATGATATCTTTCTTGATTACCTCCTTATACCTCTCCTGAATCCTATATTTGAACATCAATTTTTTTTCATTTAGCTCTGGTCTTTTCATCACAAATGCTTGAAAATCCTCTATTTCATTGATATTCATCTTTTCCTCTGAAGAATTATTCTCAGTTTTGCTGGGTAGATGATTCTTCTTGGATGTAATCCCAGCTCCATTGCTCTCTGGAATATCATATTCCAAGCTCTCTGATTTTTTAATGTAGAAGCTGCTAAATTCTCCTGACCATGTCTCCATTATATTTGAATTAACTTTTTCTAGATTCTTGCAATATTTTCTCCTTGACCTGGGAGTTCCAGATTTGGCTAAAATATTCACAGGAATTATCATTTTGGGATCTCTTTCAGGAGGTGATCAGTAGATTCTTTCAATTTCTATTTTACCCTCTGGTTCTAAAATATCATAAATAAATCAAAATAAATAAAAAATAAAATATCTAAAAAAATCTAACATCTTGAAAATGATGTCTAGGCTCTTTTTTTGATCATGGTTTTCAGGTAGACCAATAATTATTAAATTTTTTTTTCTGTATCTGTTTTCTAGATCAGATATTTCACACAGTTTTCTATTTTCTCATCCTTTTGGTTTTGTTTTATTTTTCTTTGATTTCTAATAAAGTCATTAGTTCCCATTTGCTCAATTCTAATTTTCAAAGAATTATTATGGACTTTTGCATCTCCTTTCTCATTTGGCCAATTACTTTTAAAGTCATTTTTCTTAACTTTTAAAAGTACTATATTTTTTAACATGTGCAAAGATAGTTTTCAACATTTACCTGTACAAAACATTGTGTTCCACATTTTTCTCCCTTTCTCTTTCCCACCCCTTCCCCAAGACAGAAAGCATATCATGTGTAATTCTTGTAAACATATCCCAAAATTCATTATGTTGTTCAAGAAAAATCAAATCAAAAGAGAAAAATATGAGCAAAAAAAAGAACAAGCAAAGAGCAACGATGACAAAAATGGTGAAAATAATATGCTTTGATTCACATTCAATCTCTATTTGGATGATACTTTCCATCACAAGTCTATTGAAATTTCTTAGAATCACCTCATTGTTGAAAAGAGTCAAGTCCATCACAGTTGATCTTTACATAATCTTGTTACAGTGTACAATGTTCTCCTAGTTTGGTTCACCTCACTCAACATCAGTTCATATATATCTTTCCAGGATTTCTGAAATCAGCCTGCTCATCATTTCTTATGGAGTAATAATATTCTATTACATTCATATACCTTAACTTATTTAGCCATTCCTCAACTGAGGAGCATCCACTCAATTTCATTTCTTGACACAACAAAAAAGGCTGCTACAAATATTTTTGCACATGTGGTTCCTTTTCCATTTTTATGATCTCTTTGGAATACAAAACCACTAGTGAGACTACTGAATCAAAGGGTGCATTGTTTTATAGAACTTTGGCCATAGTTCAGATTACTAATTAGACTCATTAGCTTTTTGTATTTCCTTTAACACCAATT
The DNA here is from genome assembly GCF_016432865.1 of Antechinus flavipes. NCBI lineage: Eukaryota > Metazoa > Chordata > Mammalia > Dasyuromorphia > Dasyuridae > Antechinus > Antechinus flavipes. The sequence continues at coordinate 215,208,161 of NC_067400.1, read as the reverse complement.
GTTATCTTTATCTTACTTGATTTTCAAAATTCCTTTTGAACACTTCCATGGCCTAACGTCAATATCTTATTTTTCTTGGAAGCTTTGGATGTAGGGGCTTTGACATTATTATCTTTTTCTGAGTGTGTGTTTTGATCTTCCTTGTCACTATAGTAACTTTCTATGGTCAGAATTTTTTTTCTGTGGTCTGCTCATTTTCCCAGATTATTACTCAACATCTAACTCTTTTTAAAAGTAGAGCTCCATTTCCAGGGTAGAAGATACACTGTTCAAAGCTCTTTTAGAGATCGATCTAGGAACCTGATAACAAGCTCTCTTTTCTGCCCTGGAACAGGTGTCCCTGCTCCACTGTAGCTAAAGTTCTAGTGTGCCAAAGTAACATAGTCCTTACTAAGTGCTAGTAAAAAGATTTTCTATGAGCTGAGGCTTCTGGAAGCTGCTGTCACCATTGCCCTTCATGCCCATTCCTGGTTTCCTGGTTTTCCAAGGTTCTCTTACACTACTATAGACCTTTCCTGCTGACCTTACAAGTTGTCTTTGATCAAGATCATTCAAAGATCCAAGGCCCATGTCTGTTTTTCTGGCACTGAGTCCTTGGCCTAGACCCAGGCCAGGCCTGGTGCCACTTCTAAGCTGTCTTCATCTGGAAAATGTTCACTTCTGTGTTTTTGTGTTTTGATGCTATAAAATTTCTCTAGAGTCATTATTTAAAGGGATTTGGAATACTTTGAGGGAGAGCTCAGAAAGTCTTTGCCTTTACTCTAGCATCTTGTCTCAAACTCTTCATTTCTTCTTAAAAAAACAAAATGAGTTTATTCTTATCTTTTATTTTAATAGTACATACATTTATTTCTGTGTTTCACTTCTGCTCCCAGAAAAAGTTTTTTGTTTTTTTTAAGAGGAAAACTCTTGATTGTAAAATCAATAAAAACAGAAAATAATCTCACTTTTTGTTCAATGTTGCATATTTGTGGGCCTCTTTACTTTGCAAAAAGAGTGATGGTAATAGGTCCACATCATATTTTCTTTGGGATTAAATTTGTTCTTTATAATTTCACAACATTCAGTTTTGCTTATTATGGTGTTACTAGTCCTTTTGCTTTGTTATAGTCATTGTGTATATTGTTAATCAAGATATACTTACTTTACTTTGTATCAATTTATGTCTTTTCATGTTCATCATTTCTAACAACAAATTAATATTTCATTAGATTCATACTCTACAACTTGTGTAGCTATTCCCTAATAAATGGAGAATGTATTTTATTTTTGATTTTATTACTAAAAATGTGCTGATGTAAATATGTTGTATGTGTACTGGGTCTACATCCCAAAGAAGGCATAAAAGAGGGGAAAAAACCCACATTGCAAAGATGATTGTAGCAGTTCTTTTTGTGGTGGCAAAGAATTGCAAAATGAATAAATATTCATCAATTGAGAAATGGCTGAATAAATTGTGGCAACACACCCCTGACTATGCTTATCAATTGTATTATTGGAAGGAAAGGTATAAATATTTTCATCATTTTATTTGCATAATTCCAAATTATTTTCCAGAAAGTTTTAAAAACAATTTACAACTCTACTGACTACATGATTTTGCCTGTTTTAGGTATGCTCTTGAGATGGTATGTAGTCTTAAAATCATGACTTTAAAACCAAATAAGAGATCTAGCATCCTCCTTTGCCTTCCTTTATACCAAGATTGGAAGTGGGAATTTGGGTCATGTCACCATTAGGAATAATGGTATTCTATTTAGAAGGCTCTCTTCCTGGGAACCTATTGCTTAGGATCTGGCCACCTTAAAAGTTACCATTTCTCTATTCTCAAGGTCTTTGGTATTAAGTCTTTTGAAACATTCCATTTCCACAGAAAGTTTAGCGAGGTTGAAGTTTACATTATTTGCAAAACTCTTAACTCATACCTATTCCTGCTTAGCTGTAGATGGATGGTGCTTCTGATGCTATTCTGCTAGAAACTGGGTTCAGAGACTCACTTGATCTGGAGTCCAATTCTCCCAAACAAACATAAAATCCTTGTTAAGTCTCCCTTCTAACAACTAAAACAATTTATAAATGGAATGAACTACTTCAGGAGGTTTCCCTACATTGTATGTCTTTATATGGGGGTTGCTACTTGCTAGAGATACTGTTAAAGTCATTCCTGCTAAGGTATAGGACCAACTATTATTATTGACAAAGCAACCCTGTGATTCTGGTATATCCACTTTTAAATTTGGTTTTGCTAGTACTAATGAAACCAGAGAATTAAAATATTTATTGATATAAAACAATTTTACCCACAAAGTAATGTTGAGAAATACTGTTTGTTTATACATAAATTCTTGGAAATGAGGCTTTTGTCTACCTCAAATCCCCTTTCTCACATGTTTCTTCACAGAAATAGAGTTCAGTAGCCTTGTGAATAGTCATATGTTATGATTTGATTTACAACAAGCAAAATCTCCGTTATACATTTCCAATGAAACTTCTTCTAGAGAAGAGAAGCTTTTATGTTCAGATGATCTTAAGAGTCTGCTAACAAGAACAGTGTTGGAATTGCCAATAATGGGCCTCTTTCTGGCTTTGGAACACTTGATCTTTAATGGTATAAGCAAAGCCATTTCTGGGTAATTGGATTCCATGCCAGCAGAAAGGCAATGTGATATTGTGGACAGCTACTATACTTGTAGATAGTAAGATTTGAGTTCAAATCCCCCTTCTGGCATTTACTTACTATATAGTTATAGGTGATCACTTAACCTTGTGAAGCCTTTGCTCATATATAATGGTTACTGTAAGACTTAGTGAAATGATGTATTTGCAATGCTCTCAAATTTTAAAAGGCAATTTAAAAGTCAACTGCTGTAATTATTCTTTTTGTGTGGTGGTATGTCTCCTTGGAACAGGATTGCTCTAAGTTCTGCCTGAATTTCAATAAAATTCTTCTTTGATTTGAGAATTGTGATTTGGTTGAATGACAATTATTTCCATGGCAACAACTCAATAAAAGCATTTCCCAGACTGACTTCATTGTAGCTTGATCCATAGAGATATAAAATGAAAATAGAAAGTTCCAACATAAATGTACATTAGCTAAAATGAGAGTAAAAGGTACTACAATAATTTGGATACAAAGATCATGTTTTGGGGAACTGCAAAAGATTTCAGACTAAAATGTCAGATTAAAAGAATATACAAAGTGATTTAAATTGATTAAATCTCCCATCTTGACAGCATGTACTGAGTCTTTCAGTCTGGTTTCTGCAAGATTGCTTTTCAGCTATTCTGAATTGGGCACTTTGTACAGCAGGATGAATACTATGACAAATAGGTCCAAAGTCTGACAAATTGTTTCCTGAAGTTGGTGACTGGTTAATAACCACCATTCCTCTTTCTCTTTTTTCATATTGAATGAATAAATGGATCAAGAAAGCATTTATTAAGTGTTTATGGTGGACAAAGCACTAGGAATGCAAGAACAAAAAATAGGATAATTCCTGTTTTCAAAGAGTTCACATTTTAAAGAGGGAGACAGTATGTATGAAAGGTTTTGGCTGCAAGTCATATGGAACCATCCCATGGTTCTTATGGTACAATAGTAAAGCTGATGCTATTCTTCTTCTTTAATATTGTTTCCATTAATAATTTCCTATTGGTTTTTGAATATCTCTTTCTTTTTTCTTTCTTTTCCCCTTTTCTTTCCTTCTTTTCCTCCTTATCCTGTCATTACCAAACACCAAGAATCTTGATATTATCAATGTTGCTAGCACAGTGCCCACTGCCATCATCCTTGAATGCAACTACTATGGTGATTAAATCTGATAACTGGTCCAGGAAACATCATCCAATGAGGATGGTGAATTCATAAGTGAATGGAGTAAAAGATTAAAGGAGGGCTTGTTTTATAACTGGAAAGATTTAATCATGTTTAAATATGATGAAAAAGAACCAGTGGAGAACAGAATGCACAATAAAATGTCCTTATTGCCAAAAGGATATGGGAAACTGGTCCAGAACTACAGTGGTCCCCATTTCTTTTTCATCCTTTCACCAAAAGGGACTTGGACTTGGAAATCAATATAGAGAACTAAGGGGGAAGGACTCTTGCACTTTGACCTCAGGGTAAAGTGTCTTTCTTTATCCTCACCTATTTACCTGTAGCATGCTACAGCTTCTCATTTCTCCACTCCCTTTCATCACAATATAACATGGAACAAAGTATGTTCCATTCATATAATGTTTCTTACTAAACCTAGGAAGTTGTAAAAATTGTGATTAAAGCTGTTTTAGTAAAAGAGTAAAAAGAGCCACTGGAAATGGAATTGTTTAAGATACAAGAAAGCTGGCCAGCAAAGTATCTTGAAAGATCAGCAAGAGACAACATGTAGCAACACACTGAAAGTATTACCATTATCACAATTTTAGCCACTATCTCTTCTCAGCTAAAGATGGAGACAGCCTAGAACCTGAAATAAAAGACCCTAAGGAATAGCAGTACTTTCAGCCCAATAAATTCAACTGTCTCATTCTGGGAGGGCACTCCTGTGCAGATGCAACCTAGATCCTGAGTGTGCCATGGAACCAGAAACTGAAGACCTAGAAAAGAAAGTTCTTGTCATCAAAGTCTTTGGCACTGCTAAATAGTTCATCACTAGGAACTGATATGATTTTATCATTGGGAATGTCATCAAGGAATAAGTATTGTCAGCTGCTTTGCTGCTGTACCCTAAAAACCATGGGAGCTTTCCATTTGACTGGCATCTGAAATCTTCCATGTATTCCTCATTAGAATGTGAACTGCTTGAGAATAGGGACTTAGTTTTGTATTTTTATCCCCAATTCTTAGAACATTGTTTTGCACATAGTAAATGGTTAATAGATAAATATTTCATTCACTCATTTGAACTTATTTTAGAAATGTGTGTTATCTAATAGAACTTGTACCATCTTATCAAATATGAGACTTAGTAAGGAAATGCATACTTCAAGTGCAAAGTTCTCCAGTGGTATATTTGTTGTGGCCAAATACATTAATATGTCTTTTTAAAAAGCAAAAACATTACTTATTATTTATTAGAATGTCTTTGTGTCTTGATTATAAAAATGATATAGTAGCAATGTGACTTTCAAATGTTATTTTATACAGACATCATATTCATTTGATATCTAGGGTACAGGGAAATCTTAATGCCAGAGAGATCTAGTTTCCCAAGAATAAATGCCAAGAATAAGATTTCTGAAGGGAAAATCTTTCAAGAATCATTCCATGATATACATGTGTCTGATTACTCTGACAAAGGATTTTAATGAATTTCCTTATTTAGCCAAACATTCTTTTATTATTTATTATACTTATTTAGCCTTTCCTGAATGGCCTCAACATTAATTGATTAAAATGGATAGTCCATTGA